>NC_090182.1:14747287-14762287 GCF_024679245.1 Pseudorasbora parva
TTTTCAGCAATTTCTTTTTCTTTACTTTTTCAAAAAGCTCAACAGCATAATAAAAGTTGTGTTAAACCATACTGATGGACAAGATTGCAGTTAAGATTGGTTCAAATAAATTCCAGGGCTCGCAAAATTTCAAAATCCCTTGTAGCCCTTTAGGCAGGCACTGAGGCATGAGATTTTGGCAGCCTGAGAAGAATTTACCCTGAATTATTTTTATTTCTTTTATGATGTAGAAAATTGGACTTGGCTTTGAAATATCAATCAAAATCAAAACCGCAAACAAAACCGTATTTGTTTTTTCCTTTCTTTTTTTGATAAGCAATTAATTTAAAAAAATCTGAAATGAAAGTTGTATTTATCAAACAAACATAGTAGCTAATGACTTCTCTCATCCACCCACAATTAATTTAAATGTTATTTATTGTTTTGTACTTGGATCGCCCAATCGGTGGATATAAAACACGCACAACACACAGACGCTAGCAGAGCATAAGCAGCGTGTATTTTTTCTGGGACCCATGTTAACTGATAAGAGCATTTACAATGCACAAAGAGGCGTTTAAATGATTAAAACTAGAGGCATATCAACTTTAGTTTTAAGTTTACTTTTAATCATGTAAACTACCTATATACAACATATTATATGCATATGTGTTTGGGACAGAGGGGAACACTGTCGCATTTGCAGCAGATAAATGCTGCCCATCATAAATCAAAGCATTTTGGTAGCCCAACTGGAAAACACATTAGCCCCAGGACGTCGGGCTAGTGATTTTGAGAGCCTTAAATTCCCCTCCTCAACCATCTCTTGCTGCGAGGCAAGCCTTTACTGCCTGTCAAAAATTTAAGACTGTCCTCAGTGATGAAAGCCATCGGACATCCCATATATGGCGCATAGTTTTCAACCCACTGTTCCTTTTGTAACAGAAGGCAACTACATGAATGCAAGAAAAATCCCTGATGCACAAGAATACATTTCCTTGCCAACAGATTGGATACGAACCAGGACTGAGATGCTTCAGCTGTTCCAGACAATGCAGTTATTTTTTCCCCCATAACCTACATATTTCAAATCCTCTCTACCTACCCTCTACCAGACAAAGCAGACAACACAAGGTCAAGCATCAGCTGACCCCCTACACAGCTGAAATATGGGCTTCGTGCATTAGTAATTTGCTTTATACTAAAGAAATAACCCATGAGAAGCTGTGTGTTACAGTGGTACAGTTGTGGATGTTTTAGATTATTTTTTTGAAAGCAAAATCAATACAGACACCCATGTTCAATTAAGTAACAAGTATAATGATTATTTTTAATTAAAAACATATATCTTCAAATACCTATATTATTCACAGTTATTAATAAATAACAGCTTGCATTTAACATTTGCAAGGACAAAAGCAGACCTTGCCTCTGCATAAAATGAGGAAAGTATGCAAACCCTAATCATTCATAAATGCCTCTCAAATGGAATTATCAAAATGAGTCCATGTTTTGTTCATGTAATCCGTGTTTGGATTAAGGTTGGAATCCATATGGTGTGACCACTGACTGGTGTCAAATCAAGGCATGAAAAACAGAGAGAGAGAAGAAGGGGGGAGAAAAGCAGCAGAGAAGAATAAGGATTTGACTATTGGAGACGTGTGGTGCTTTGACTATCTTTAGCCCACAGTGAGACTGAGGCTTTTACTCATTACCCCTCCTTTTCCCTTCACTTTGATTTCCTTCACCAGTCCTTCCTCTGTACGAGCGTGTCACACGAGGGCAGGGCCTGCCCCCTGTGGGGAGAGGTCAGTCTGAAATGTCGGTAGATGACGTGTTACCACAGGGACTAAGATGAACAGATTTGAAAAACTAATGAGGATAGCTAACATTTCTGTCAGCTTGTCGCTGGCCCTGCCAATGTGAGCATGAGATCTAAAACCCCCAGTGATTCTGCATGAAAAACATCTATCTGGAAAATAAAACGCCACAAGAGACGCGGCCTATTTATCGGTCATGAATATGGTCACCACAAACAGACACAACAATGCATATTTCTCGAAGACCATCGAATAAGACACCGGATATGCAGCTGTTTTGCACTTCCCCCGCCGAGGCAGCACTTAACCTTGGGCTCTGAGGAGTTTCACTCTTTGGCTGAGCTTAAAATGTGATTCACAGTTGTGACTGCCCATACAAATGCAGTGATTCCTCAGCTGCGGCATTGTAAACCCAGCAGCCTTGCTGCATTTGTCCTAGGGTTGGGCGATGTCTCCTATATTGGCAGTTGACGATGTTTACAGTAAAACATTGCGATGGACAATATCGTTTGAGGGGGGCAGGGAGTCCATTTTACTATCTCTTTACATACATATTATATTCTATTTAAACTTTTATTTTGTTATTTTAATAACCCAACTAATGACTCATCCACACTTTCAAATAAGTTTGTGTTTGAGGGGGAAAACAGCTTTCTTCCACTTAAGAAGAGTTGTGCACTTAAGCATTTTTTTATTTTTACTATATCTCTTTACATTTATATATTTTATATAATGTAATTTCCTTATTGTAATAACCTTTTCGCAATCTGTTACGGAGCTATTCAATTTTGATTTTAATGTAGTTCAAATTACCACCTTACAATTAACGTAAATACGTAAAAAATACGTTATCAGAATCAGCTTTATTCTTTCGTCTTATTTGACATTATGGCCAAGGCAAAGTGTCTTTAAAAACATTAACCAGACAAAAGTTTGAAGTCTGAGTTTATCTTAAACTGTCGCTTCAGTGCAGTTCAGTCAGCCATCACAATGGACAATGATATCGTCCATCGGCACAACCCTAATTTATCCCATGGTATAAAATATGTTTGTTGACTCCTGTCTGAGACTTGACACAAAAAATATGGAGCATAAAAGATAAAAAGGCTGTAATACAACTTGCTCAGATCAAGCAGTCATGACAGAGACTTCTGTCGCATTCCTGCATAAATAGTGATGGCGCTGGCTATCGGTTAAAATGTATTCTGTTTTTACATCAGCTTGCATGTTAAAATCAGAATGGAAAGTTTCTCTCCTTCAAGCATATACTAACTACTTGCGGAAATGACAGTTTCCATTTCTTCTGCTTCGTGGGTGGCATAGAGCATTCTTAATTAGCCATTTAGAAAGCTATATATTCTCAAAATTATCTAGCATTCTGGTATAATTAGGGCCTTTCAGGCTCATGGAAGGGCGCAGCCTGTCAACAGGGCATCCTACAAATATCTTATGATCTAACAAATAAGGTCAAAAGTTTTAAAACTATTGCACAAAACTAGGGCTGGGCGATAAAACGATAACTAATTATCACGATATAATTTTCCTGGATAAAACGATAACCGTTCTATAAATTCGCGATATAATGTTTATGCGCTATGCGTAATTCTGCGCATGCGCATTGCAGGCTTCTGGGTGCTGCACGCAGTGTTGTTTACAGTCAGTGGCTGACAGGCTTGGAGGAACGGAGTGAAAAGGAGCGAGAAAAATGAGAGAGAGTGAAGAAAATGCAGCGCTCACGACCAGCTCGGAGGACAAAGATATCACTGACAAGTTAGTTCGCTCAACTTCAGTGGTTTGGAGCTATTTTTATCCGACATAAAACAGAGCGACGTATGTGGACTGCATATCACACTAGGTTCACGTTACCACGCGGGATATAATTATTAAATGATCCTGCTTCGAAGTTCCTCCATATAACAGAGCCCAACACAGCGGCAAATCTATATTAACTACATTCATGCACAGGCTTATCACCTTGTTAGTTGTAGAGGGTGACTGACAACAGGCTAACGCTACCAAACTATAATCACTAAAACATCGGACTTGTACATCGCTATCATAATTGTTTGTCTTTGGTGATGTATTAATGACTCAGCTTCGCATGTATCAAAAGAGAAATATTTTCATTCGATGTTTAAAATGAATAAAATAGACAGCCCTTACTGGAGATCCACAAATAATGAACTTTCTACTCTCTCTCCTCTCCCAACCAGCCCACTGTCGGTGAGGTGTGTGTGTGTGTGTGTGTGTGTGTGTGTGTGTGTGTGTGTGTGTGTGTGTGTGTGTGTGTGTGTGTGTGTGGTGTGTGTGTGTCAGTCAGTGAGATGCATGCGTGTGTGTGTGTGTGTGAGATGCACAGTGGACCAATCCACTATGAGGCAAGAGAGGGGGACTCAAAATGTTTATAACTTAAAACACATTTTTTTGCCCGTTTGCGTTTTTAGCGTTTTACTACTTACACAATTAAGTATATATAATGATATTATTGATATATAGTGTAGAGTAAAAAATGCTGACTACAGTTAAGATTTTATTAAATAAATTTACCTGAGTTTTAATAAATTGTTCACCTGTTTGGGAAGTGTTTGTTATGTTTTGAAAATAAAGGATAGTTTAAAACCACAGTTAACTGTCTGTTTTCTACATCTTTCACGCAGGAGCAAAAATATGCCTTTAAACTTTAAAGAAATAAAGATTTTACATTTATCGTGATATTTATCGATATTGACTGATATGGAAAATCATATCGTGATAATTTTTTTGGGCCATATCGCCCAGCCCTACACAAAACTATTGGGATGACTAAGTCCTTGCAAAATCTAAAGATTATGCATAATAATATGAAAGTCGCACACAGCAAGTGACTTAAAATCTGACAGTAATTGTCTTAATCTGTTGAAGGCTGCAAATTTGTTACAAAAGTGATGCTTTGATGGGGATGATTTAAGAGATGCAACTACTCTGCAGCACGTTCAAGCATGTTGTCAGCATACTAAACTCTTTCCCCTTTAAAGCATAGCATTCTAAAATATGAAAGCTAAAAAAAACATGCTGATACAAATCAGTTAGGCGGTCTATCCTGACTCTAATTTCAATCTTGTGTGGCAGAACATCTCACTTGGTTTCATGCAAGTTACAACTACTACAAAAAGCAAGTCAGTCACTCAAAGCTTTTACATTGCATGCACAAACACAACTTTGGGTCAGGACTGGGCTGTGCATTTCAACATAATTACCTCTTCTAATTAGGCCACACTAAATCTCTGAAAGGCTTATCTGAGTGATGAACAATAAACAAAAAAGTGCGTTAACCAAAGACAACAGACCTACAATCATGGTTCATGTGTGTTCTCTTCGAGATGCCATGTTGAAAAAATAATAGCTAGTTTGGATGAGTACAAATAATGTTCCATCATTTGTTTTGAAACAATTCCAGAATTTAAAATCCGCAATAGACAAGGGACAGTAATTGGCACTTTATAGAGCAGAAAACAGGTGCCTACCTCAATCAGTTTGTTGGCGTGCTCACGGAAAACTTGGGCATATTCCTTCACCTCCTTTTCATTACCATTTTTGGCAGCCTCAATCAATACCAGCAGTGGAACATTGGTCTCAAGAAAAGAGTCCGACACGTGGTCCATCACAGCTTTTCGCAGCTGAAATTATGAATACACAAACACACAAATTCTTAGCTAGAGTATGATCATTCAGAGCACCTGGACTTGGTGTATTCATTTTTAATACGCAATGTAAACAGAGCATGCATCTAAAGAGGGACAGTCATGATCCATTATGAAAAAAGACGTAAAATGTTCTTGTTGACACTTAATCATAATAAATATGAATCTGAGCTCTGTTTCATGGTGAACAGACCTGTCTGCGCAGGTCACGGGTCTTCTTAGTCATCCTGTCGATGGCCATGTTGAGGGCATCACTCTTGTCTTTATGTCCAGCCTGTGATAAAAAACAATATAAATATAATTAGAGAGTCTCATTTAAACTCGTTATAGTCAGGCTCGCTGGGAAAAAGAAAAGGTGGGAGTTAGAGCTTAAAGCTGAAAGGACAAGACAAACTTATAAGATATGATGGATAAGATGCATTATCCACAGAGGGAGAAAAAAAGTAAAACTGCATGAGTCAGTTTAATGGTTGTAACCCCCTGTGGCAAACATTTCATTTCATTCTTGAAAACTTTGTAGGGGGTTTGATTCCTTTACCCCATTAAGTGATTGTTTCATATGACTAACGTGACTTGTGGTACTGTCAGGAGGCACCCGCCCACATTCTTTCACTGATACATTTTTCATTTTAAAAATCCAGAGATTTTGTCTGCCACATTCTTGAGCTGGGCTTAAGTAGTCCGTGAAATAATTCATGACACAAATAGCTTTCCTGCAGTGCAAATACAACACAAAAAAAGGATGGAGGGGAAGGCACACTTAAAAATTTGTTAAAAAGCGACAGATGCTTTTGAACTGGTGTCCGATTCTTCCAGCCCCAACATTCAAGGATTAAAATGTAAGCAAGGCACTTACATCTTCAAATAAAACCCATTATGTGATAGAACTGACAGCTTTTAACAATAGAAAAAGTTCAGGGGAAGGTAAGCAGGAAGAGTAAATCTGGTCAAGTAGAGTTCACATGTTAGCCAACACAATGAAAGGCAATTGATGTCGGAGATAACTCCGAGCAATTTCCACGGTTTAGAAGGTGTTTTCATCTCCAGCGCTCCCAGTCAAGTCGGCTAGTGTGGGAGAGCGAATCTCACTCACATGCCCCAGACAAATTGCTCATGTGCAGCGGGTAAGTAAATCTCCAGCAAAGGGAAATGCCTAAGGGAAGGCCGTCACAGGGGCACAAGCACAAAAGCATGACAGTCAATGAAATATGGCAGTGTCACTGGCAGATCAGCCCCCATCTACCCTCACCTCACTGGGTGGTACACGGTTGGAGCCAAGTGAACGCCATCGGCTTTAATCCCCTCCTGATTTTGTGCTGATCGGATGAAAGCACTTCAGAACAACGTAGACTCTTGTGTGTAATGTGAGGATGTCAATTCAAAATTTCCTACCTTCAGGTGAGTTGCTCATTGAGTTGAACAAAAATTTCATACATTAGTGTGAATGGAACAATTATCCACAGAATTCCTAAGTAAACTTGATGGATTAGCTATATGATCGCATGTTTCCCCCAGAGGTTGAAATGACTTGGATCACTTAATATTGATTTTGCTTTGAGCAGCACCACTTAAAAGGTAGGATAGGTAAGAATTGGTTAAAACACTTTTTTTCCCCAAATTTGTTTAAACTTTCTTTATATATCAATACATAATTAAAATGTAAGTACTCTGAAAAAGAAAGTATAAAAATTGAGTGTCTGTAGACCTCTCACGTTTTACAGACAGCTCATTATTTCCATTCACTCCACCTTCTCCCTTCTGGGCCCTTTCCAAAGCCACGCCCCCAAAACACATGAACGCGCCTCACCGGCCGCTCAGCTGGAAGACGCATTATTTACCTCAGACGAGCAGTGTGCATGTAGTGACATCATGTCTGAATCACATGTAATAAAACATCTAACTTCATCAGTATGAATATAATAAGATGTCTTTTAGTACTCACTATCAAGCTAGAATACCGATACTGGTAAAGTTTAAAAGATATTTTTGTTTGATTTGATAACAAGCTAGTTATATTTATAAGGCAAAGAAAACAGGTAGCATCGATGCATGTTTTTCCAATAACATCAGTTATACTAATGAAGATGAATTTCGTGTAAGATTCATAACATATACTGTGTTTTGCATGTAAGAGTTTCCATGATGAAAGCATTGCTGATTAGTAGCAGCTAAAGCTAACTTAGTTCTAAAAAAAAAGTTCCTGGATGCAGTGTACTAGCTTTTACACATGCATTTTGTTATGTAAAGTTAAATTTTGCTAAATTCAGAAATAGCAGAAATACAGCCAGCAATGAGTCGTTTTTCAGGTCCCTCAGTTCTCACCATCGTTGAAAAGCCACGCAGATATTTACTCGCATTTGATTTCTTTGTTTATCCAAAGACTTTCTGTGCATTGCCTTTTCTCGTACGGTCTTCCTTTTTTGCATTGTTTGCCTTCGCTGACTGTAAAACCCTGCACTGTGAATTTTGAATGCTCTTTCTCTGCCATTATTTTGCCTAAGTTTCTTGCCTCTTGAGCTGCTCAAATCAAACGAGCGCGCATGTGGGCAGACCCTGTAGCGAAAGCCGTGGTCGCAATGGTAGCGAGAGAGAGTGACAGTCGCCCAAGCCAATCATTTGTTTCGTCCCGAACTAAAATAATATGCTGTGTTTATTGCAGATTAAAAAGTCTAGAGTCACTCGATTTTTATACTCTCCTTTTCAGAGTACTAACATTTTATTTATGTATTGACATATAAAGAAAGTTTAAACAAATTTGGACAAAAGTGTTTTAGATCAGTCCTACCTATCCCACCTTTAATTGGGCAGTCATTTGATTCCTTACACTAGTTTACATGGTGTTTTCACACATAGTTAAAGATGGTCAGGTAAAACCATGCTTGCAGCATGAACAAATCTCCCCACAGATCGGTGGGGGAATTTCTTTTTTTAAACAATCCTCCTTGCCAGACATCTCTTAAGGGCAGATTACACACCAACAGAGAAAGTATCTGTAAAAAAGTAATATGACCTATAGAAAAAAATGACAAACAAATAAATCATATGCAAAACAAAAAAAATAAATGGCCCAGGTCATTTTAGAAAGTGACCACCCCAAAAAAAGAAACGCAGATGTTCAAAATAAGCACAGTAGCTACAATGGCACAAAAGCAATTTTAGCTCAACCTATACTCACCATGTGCAAAGGAGAAGAAAAAAAAGTAGCAGTGAGTGGCTGCAGAAAAATCACAGAATAACTACAACAGACCAACCATTACGCATAACAGGAATTATTTTTCACAGCAGGTGATTTGACAGCCGTCAAAAATTATTTTAAAGTATTGAAAGTGGATGTGTTACAAAAGTAGTGCATTGGTGGCTGTAGTGGCGTCATTTAAGGATAAAGGAGACATGTTTAAAAAATGACTATGATGTCTTTGTCAGCAAACAAAAACATTTGTTTCTCTATATAATGAAACCTCTTTATATTGACTCATTCCCACAGACTTTGTGCGCACACTTTGGGTGTGAGCCGCCTCTCAGTACTAGCCGCCTCTCAGTACTAAATCGAGATAATTTTTGCGACTAAACAGTCAAATACACATACAATAATGTCAAAATGCCGGTATTGACAAGTATTCACGGAAACTCGTTATAAAATGTTCTAATATACAAAGCATCCATGTAACTGCGTCAACAATGCACATGCATCATGGTGCTCCCCCTACAGGGGTACAGGTAAATATTTTTGTAAATTAAGTTGAGTGAGTTTAAACCACTGGAGTCACACGGATGAAATTATGTCCATTCTACTATTCTGGACCTAGAAAGTAATGTAGCTCCAAATAAAGCGACAGAAAGCTCTATAATTTCAAAAAATATCTTTGTGTCCCAAAGACGAACAAAGGTCTCACATTTGTGAAAAAAACATTAGGATAAGTGCCATTTGTGTGTAAAAACCCTTTAGCCACTCCCCTCCAACAGTCAATCTGCTACATCAGACCCGTACAGTCTGTAAGAGCGTGGGATGGAGCGGCAGTGCACCAAAATAAAACCTCTATTCAATATTTTGTTTTACTTGGAAATATGTGGGATTTTAAATGAACATTAACAGTAAAGAAAATGCAAATGTATGACACTTGCATCAGGTCTTAAAGTGCCTAATATACCTGCTGCCAAATTATGAGATATTAAAAATAACCATGTCAGTTTTCCCCCATAGTATCGGTCAAAAATGCGGCCATGCTGAGTGGCTAGCAACTTTTGAAATCCACTCGCCACAGTGGCAGGTTAGCAAAACACAATGATAAAATATTAATTAAATAGACATTATCCATTTTCACGGTCATCCACATTTAGCCTGTAAGCTTGATAGGCTGTCATTAAAAAAAGGCTGTTTCATTAAAAAAGGAACAGTTTGATTTCCATTACATTAAGTTCAGCAAACCGAAATGAAGAAAAAAAAAATCAGCCAAATGACAGGAACTGAGAAAAATGCAGACAACAGCTAAGTTGTGTTTGTCTTATGTTTAGTGAAATCTCCTGTGGGGCTATGCAGTGTGAATGCTCTATTAAGTCCAGCATTCAGATCGTCTCTCAACCACTGCAGATCGACAGGAGTATAAAAGGTCTCTGACGTCGGTTTGCTTGTGACGCGTTTTGTGTAGAAGACCTGAACAAACCAAAGGGAGAGAGAAGGGAAGGGCCAATCTGATTGCAAGTCATCGTATATCAAATTAAGCATCAGCTTCCTGTGCCAACTTAATTATATCATAAATTCATTCATCAACACTTAATTGAAGTAAAAACACAAGCTAAATCATTTGAAATAGCTTGTTTTAATTTACAGCTACAAAGAGGTAAAGCACCCAACAAAAACTAAACAAAAGCACTATAACACGTATACATGTACATAGGCACATACAAAAACAAACTGAGCAGACAGGAAAGAGAAAAAGAGATTTAATGTAATTGTTCATTTCTGCTGTGAACTGCCGCAACACGTTGCAGTTATCAATATTCTGACTGTGACGAACAAGAGGAAAAAAAGTAAGGGAGGGGGAGGGTGCTTTGAATCAAACGGCAAAGCACTGTGCAAGTGTGCAAGGCGGAAAGTGAGCGAGCCAGGGAGCGAACCAAAGCGCGCATGAGAGAGGGAGAGAGAGAGAGAGAAACTGCACTGATGATCGACGCCAGCCTGCCACCACTCTGTAGCAGTGAGTGGCTGCAACAAAAGCACAGAATAACATCTCCGCTCCTCTCCTCTGCTTTTCCCCTCACTGCATCTCCCTTCCTCGGTGCAGAGAACGCCACACAACACAGCAGAGCCACATGGAACTGCCGTCGCAAGTACAGCCGCTGCCTGCCATCAACAAGTTAGGGATGAAGGACCTTGAGTACTGAAAGAGGAATACGTGATCTTCAATTAACCAATTGAGCTGACATCATTGCGGTGGAAAAGGAAAGAGGGACGGAGGGATCTGATCAGCGGTGCTGCTTTGGATGCAAATCATCAACTTCAAATTTAAGGATTCTTGGAAGGCAAACAATGCTCATCTCTTTTTAATCTGGAAATTGAATAGCAGGACTGAAAAAAGGACAGAGCCCCCTAAAAAGAGAAAACAGCATCCCAGGACATGGAATTCCTGAATTCGGTTCAACTGGGGGGGCTCAGCAGTTCTTTATTTCTGAAGAGCTTGATTCCTCTTGTATTTACCCAAAAGGTTTTTTTCCCTTTGGATTTCTCTTCCATCTGGCTGCTCCAAAAGTCTGCAGAAAAAGACAGTTGAATGCAGCCTCCGATGTACACAAAAGAATGGGTAAGTTAGCCCTTTTATTCACAGAGTCTGGACCTGAATAGGCAATGTAGTGAATAGGAGAGGGTGGGGGGTGGGGGGAGAGAGAGACAGTGGCTGTCAGGGTCTCTAGAAACATCTATATATTTAAAATGCTTTCCCCCTTTTTTATAGGTTTGTCATTTCCAGCAAAGGGGGAAAAAGCAGGATTACAAGCTACTTACAATCAAAATACTACTTAAAAATAAATAAAAGGAAAATAAAGGCATGCTCAGTTGTGTGTGTGTGTGTGTGTGTGTGTGTGTGTGTGTGTGTGTGTGTGTGTGTGTGTGTGTGTGTGTGTGTGTGTGTGTTTGGGGGGGGGGGGGGGGTCATCATAAGAAAAGAAAGAAAATGTTTAAGGACTATAAACCTAAAGCACCTGCAAATATAAACTAAATTTTGCAATACTGCAGTCCAAGCACATAAATGGATAAATGCCTGCATTCTAATGTCCTAAGCATAACTATCAAAAAAAATTAGCAATTAACTGAACAGTCATTTTAAATGTTCTTAAAATTATTGGATCAACAAGCAGATTGCTTTTCCTGTTGACAAATATAGAGAGAGCGCATGTATTATAGTGGAAAAAATATTCTGTGTACTGCAGAGATTAGATTTCCCTCCCCCTGGTTTATTTTCTTATCTTTAAACCCACCTAGGTTTCCATTCAAGGTGGCCATTGGTGGGACAAGCACCAGCGGCACTTTGTGTGATCAGCATGCTACTGTGCCTCCCTCCTGTGTCATGCACAACCTGCCCCCAGAAATGCCGATGTGAAGACCTGCAGTTTTACTGCGACACGCAGGGGCTCCTGGCGCCCCCAGACGGTGTGGATAAAGGGGCCCTTGGACTTTCGCTTAGACACAACAGCATCAGCGAGCTCAGCTCAGACCAGTTCTTTGGTTTCACCCAGCTCACTTGGCTTCATCTGGACCACAACCAAATAACCACCGTGCATGAGGATGCCTTCCAGGGGCTCTACAAGCTCAAAGACCTTAACCTGAGCTCAAACCGCATCACCAAGCTGCCAAACACAACCTTCATCCACCTCATCAACCTGCAGATCTTGGATCTCTCCTTCAACCAGATGATGGCTCTGGAGCCAGAGCTCTTTCACGGGCTCCGGAAACTTCAGATCCTTCACCTGCGGTCAAACTCCCTGCGCACGACACCTGTGCGAGCCTTCTGGGACTGCCGGAGCCTGGAATACCTTGGCCTGAGCAACAACCGGCTCCGAAGCCTGGCCCGGAACGGCTTTGCCGGGTTAATTAAGCTCCGGGAGCTCCATTTGGAACACAATCACTTGACCAAGATTAACTTGGCGCATTTCCCTCGCCTGGTTGCCCTGCAGTTCCTTTATTTACAGTGGAACAAGATCAACAATTTAACGTGCACCATGGAATGGAAATGGACAACTCTGGAGAAACTGGATCTCACTGGAAACGAGATACGTGTACTCACCCCCGACGTGTTTGAGACTTTGCCCAGCCTCAAGATCTTGCTGCTGGATAACAACAAACTGACCAACCTCGATACCCAAACCATGGATATGTGGAAGTCCCTAACTGCGATCGGGTTGTCGAGCAACCTTTGGGAATGTACCAAAAGGATCTGCAATTTGGCCACTTGGCTGAGCACCTTTAAGGGTCGATGGGAGCATTCTATCCTCTGCCACAGTCCTGAGTACGCACAGGGCGAGGAAATACTGGATGCTGTTTACGGGTTCCAACTTTGCCAAAATTTCTCGGCCCCGGTCATACTGACCAGTACCAGCACGGATGCCATGCTCCCTGAGATCACAAGCTCCCTGTTTGGAAATATGCAGACCCCTACGCAAGACTTCTATGCAGAGGATTTTGGGAGCTTTACGATTGTCACTACTACCACCACCACCACCCAACCCCCACGCACTGCCCTTGCTACTACCATGACGGTGGAGGGGGCAGATGTTACAGAGGACTACTCTGCTATGGACAACACAGTGCTGACCCAGAGGGTCATCATTGGCACCATGGCTCTGTTGTTTTCATTCTTTCTCATTATTTTTGTAGTGTACATATCAAGAAAATGCTGCCCTCCCACTCTGAGGCGAATCCGCCATTGCACGGCCATTCAGAACCGGCGACAGATGAGGACCCAGCAGAGGCAGCCAATGGCGGACCTGGCTACACAGGTGCCCTATAATGAGTATGAGCCCAGTCACGAGGAGGGTGCACTTGTGATCATCAATGGCTATGGGCAGTGCAAATGTCAGCAACTGCCTTACAAAGAGTGTGAAGTATAAACTATTTATTCTTGCAGTTTATGGGTTTAACCATGCGTCCATTTCAAAAGATACAGGGTTTGCTTTTGGACATTTTTTTGTTCCTTTTTCAGTTTGTATGAAGAAGAAAGCTTCTTTGAAATTGTTAGCTTTGGAAATCTATGAAAGCTTGAGACGACTGGGATGAATTTGAAAAGAGGAAATATAGAGAAATCCACAAGTTTATTTTTGTAATACAAATGCAAAGGTTCATATCTAGCTGGGGCAATCAATCTCAGCAGAGGAAGATTGGATGCGTCAATGCATCACCAGTTTGTGTACTATGTATTCTGCAGCACAGAGAAGATGAGAAATCTATAGCCAAACCACCTGGAACCCTGTGCTCCAGAAAACAGTTTATAAAATGACATATCTTCTGATACATGGTGAAATTTTATTATATGGAAAAATAGTGTTACATATGCTGAGCAGTGCAAATTTAAAAGGATAAAAAAAAAGACTTTGTGCACGTTAGCAACACTATAGATCTCACTCACATTCACTTTTGGGGAGAGGAAACAAAAAAAAATCTGATGAATACAAAGCATAATTTTTAACTGACCTTTTCTAAATTGAGAACAAGTACTATTACAAATTGAGCCACATAATGAAATTTAGATTTGAACAGGGAATTCAACCCACTCGCGTTACTTGGCTTCCTCATGTGGCAGAAAAGATCCTTTCACTTTAATCAAGTCTTAAATTCAAACTAATGAGAACACTTAACAGCCTTCCCGTTTCTGCATTTGGTTAAATTCAATAAACTCTGTCCACTTCCTTGAAATCTTAAAGCCTAGCACTTTGTGTGAAAAGGTTAATGTTCAATATGGCTCTACACTGGTTCTAACAAAATGGCCAAACTATTACAACTTCAGCAGGGATTGACAAGGTTCAACAAAGGCAAATGCTCGATTATCATTGTGCATATATTCTTACATAAGATTGCTTAAAACACTGACATCCTCACTGTGATAGAACAATGCTGCTTAGATCACTGCATCATTAATTAAATGGTAGAGACCATCAAAGAAAGCTACATGAAGCAAACACCAGCCAGAACAACTTAATAGTGAGATGGGTAGGGATAAGAAAGGAGAAATGCAGAGGACGCAGACAACAGTCTCCTAAAAATAAATGTGCACGCTTTGCGTCGCACTATTCGAATGCAGCAAAGAGTATAATCGCACCTGACAGCTTCAACATTGAGTCAATTAAGCCCTAGGAAAACAAATCTAATATTCTGTCACCCAAAACCTCTGTCCTGAATATTTCAGCCTCCTCGGCCAGTACAAAAATCAGAGAGAGAGAGAGAGAGAGACAGAGACAGAGAGAGACAGAGAGAGACAGAGAGAGACAGAGAGAGAGAGAGAGAGAGAGAGAGAGAGAGAGAGAGAGAGAGAGAG
>NC_090182.1:14767287-14894787 GCF_024679245.1 Pseudorasbora parva
TTCAATGAATCTTTATGTAGTCAATTTGAGATTGATTCTCAAAAGCCACAAATCAATCTTTTTCCAGTATTTACGCACACATTGAACATATCTGATTGACATTAATCTTTTTAATATTCTTCTTTATTAGATGTCTGATACAGGCGCTTTCCGCGTGAAAAACATTCCAGACAGTTGAAAGAACTATTACTGTCCCAATCAAGCTAGCGCTGCATGGTCACGAAAGTTCATAATTTGCCCGCGTTTTCAAACCTTTACCAATATAAGCATTTAAGCACAAGATGACAAAACACGTGCTGTGAACTTGTGCACACATCCGAAGTACACACAAAGCTGTGTGTCTCAGCGTGCAATTAATTAAATTAATTCTTCCACGTCTCCTTGCACTTTAACAGATAAATTCTGTAACTTAAAACTACTGTTATATTTACAGCCGTAGTTCATAATATCTATGATGCAATGCATGGCAACAGATGCTGAAAAGGTTAGTTTTACCAGTTTAATCCACATTTTAAATGTACCTGCTATAAAACCACTAGAAAGAAAAGAAAGAACCACTGCATATGCTTTCTACATTGTTAATAATGATGACTGTCACTAGATGTGGACACGCAGGATTTAAATGACAAAACGCTCCATTTATCTCTCACATGGTTGTCAAGGAAACAGTGTTCAGCCAAACTGAATTCGTGTTCATTACCATCTAGGGTGTGACGAACAAAGACATTCATTATCCTTGTTCTGACCAGAAGTAACTTTATGCAGCCCTATTCATGAGAATGCATCAGAGAGAAGCAACCCCAGATATCAAGGTGCATGCAGAGCTAACATAATGAGTCAGAGCTAATCCACAGCAGCAGGTTAAGAAAAGGCCCCTAATAACACCGACATAACTGTTCTTTGACTTGTCAATAGCAGTGACCTTCATGCTACAAAGCTTGGTAACAAAAGCAGTCACACAACTGAATAGAGACGCATTTTCTTCCCTAAAAACAGGGTGGAGCTGAAAACAGCACTGTGATGCGGCACAGAGAAAGCCTGCCACAGTCACCCACACAGTCTTCATAATCAAATGTGACGCAAGCGTGCTATAATTACTCCTATCTGGATTTCATCACGTTTGCCTATTATTTCTCAGTGCCACAGGTGAAACATCTGCATTGCACTCATCATTGACTCGCTGAATACAGTCAAGAGACCATGTGCACAATTTAAGGAAATCCAATTAATGTCTGGAACCTCCTGGAGAGGTGCTCTTGAAAAGCAATCGGATATATCGAAGGGCAAATTACATCGAGATCTAAAGAGGGAAGACCAACCAGATGCTGTGACTATAGCTAATTTCTCCAGTACCACCCCAAGTCTAGTCGATCAAAAACAAGCTTTTCCAAGCAGACCAGAAGCAAGACAGCCATTTGCAGGCAGGAGGGAAAAGCTACTGGGGAAATTCAACAACCCACATGGTTCAAGGACTCAAGAGCGCTGTATGTTTGAAGCATTTATTATGAGATTCCAATTAATCTAAAAAAACGCTTACCATGGAGGATGCATCGATCTGGATTCTCGTCAGCAAATACCTCCATAACATTTACTGCTTTCCACATTTCAAAGTTTCTCCTCCCTGGAATTCAAAAACACATCTTGGACCGGACCAGACAAAAATCAATTAAGCGCCGTCAGATGCTCATAACAAGACAGGGTTTTGGCAGTTGCCTCCACTTGAATAATTCCTTGCGTACAGCCAAACTAGTTTCTTAGTCATCTTATATAGTTTACTATATAAGATTAAGAAACTATTCTAACCCCTGGTTTCCCAGACAAGGCTTAAACCTAGCCCCTGACTAAAATGCATGCTTGACCTGATATGTCAGTGCAATGGTTTTATCTCAAGATGTTTAACAGTAAATGTTCATTTCTAAGGCATGTTTATTAAACCTACTTAATGTCCTAATTGAACTAAGGCCTACTTCAGGCTTAATCTAAACCTTATCTGTGAAACCAGGTATAAGTGTAACATCACAACCACATCAAAATCTTAAATGATAAACCAAAATTCACATAAAGTCCATTTGCACAGCTGAACGGTGTTCATTTTGTCAACAACGTTGGAGATAAATGCATTTGTTAGAGGACTTTTGGATTCTCAATGTTAAAAGACAACATGAATAACCTATTTTAACTAAAATAATTAAAAAAAAAATGAAATTAAAATAATTAAAACACAAACTATACAATTAACAATAATAATAACCAATTTAAATAATTAAATCAAAAGACGAGTTTAAATTAATGCATAAGATGCTGGAATATTTTGTTTAATTTTAGACTCATCATTTAAAAGTTTTTAATAGACTAAAACTAATGCAATTTTAGAGTAAAAGTGACTAATTTATGAATGTAAAATTAAGTAGGCTAAATTTAAGATATTTTTGTAAACAACATGTGCACAAATGATCACTGAAGCTAACATTAATGAGCCTTGATAATTTCTCATTAGATTCAATTGAATAAACTGATAGCAGTTCAGTTTATTTGAAAACAATTTTTCCAGCAGTGACATGTCCCTAGAAAAAGCTTAGTACATTATGCATACGAGGACGACCTTTTCATTTCATATGCCTACCTGTCACTGGCAAAAAAAAAAAAAAAAAACATCGAGTGAAACGTCACAGGTTTTATAAAGACACCTGCATCGGCACCAGAGGAGGTGCATTACAGTCATTCCTCAGTATACTTGAAAGTGGTCTGCAAAACTGGACAACATCTAGTTATCAAGCCTCGATTCAAGATTGAGGGGCAGAGTATGGGGCATGTCAAGCTTTGCAACGTTCATCTGTCTTCACGGAGCAATCAGTTTTGGCATCCAGTCGCTGTTGGCAAATCGTACAGAGCGGTTAATAAACATGGCATGCTATCTGTCTTCATACTGTCAACTTTAGGCTGAAGACTGCCATGAGGCCGATTCTAAGGTGGGTTATTGAACCTCGAGGGTTTGAATACTAACGCTTTTATTCGTGGTGGGATCTTTTCTCGTCCTTTGCATAGTCTGCTCTGATAACCTTTAAAAATAACGCGATGTCACCAGGAAAAGGTGACGAGACCATTTGATTTATTATGAATTTTCAACAGAAATGTATGCAACTGTCCATGCACCCTAATTACCTGAGGAAAGATCATTGGCCAATTTGAATACAAGCTAGTCCTGGGTGGCAAACAGGTTCATAACGAATACCGGTATTATTATTACATGAATTTTGATACTGAAATACTGTTATATGTTGCTTAATGTTCAGCTATTATATGTGACTGTTTGAGACGGGTCCTGTTGCACTATAGTGAGGACACAGCTGAGATTGCATTACAGCCTATGGCTGAATCCGAAATCGCCCTGTATACCCTCAAAGAGGGGATTGAGTCTGAAACCATAGTGGACGTTATTGAGTGCATTCATTCTATCCCACATTGTACTGCAATAATGAGATGTACACATCCGATGTACACACAGTGGCTGTTCGACTTCACACACCTTTTAATTCGTACTCCTTTAAAGTACTACTTTAAACAATTACCACAGATCATATAGGATACAGAGCAGAGAGAGCATGTTTAGGTTTTTTTTATGGACATTTCAAAAACCCTAGTGCTGTAAACATGAACCAGCAGTGTATGTGCACATATTTCATCACATCATCTTCAAATGAAATGTGCAAACAAGGACACTACTAATAATATTTTGCTACATTTATATAGTGCTTTTCAAGATGCTCAAATCGCTTCACATGGAAGTCGGGAATCTCCTCAACCGCCACCAATGTGCTGCATCCACCTGGATGATGCGACACCAGCCATTTTGTTCCAGAACGGCCACTACACCAGCTAATACTACAGCCGTACGACCGCAATGACATGATGGATTATTCTGATACACAGAGTAAGTTCATAAATACACTGACAATTCAAAGAAGAATGGGCAAAACTGTTTTATTCTTTCTGTGTTAAACTGATGTGTGTAGTTAGTTCAGAGACTGTAGTTCTCTTGAATGTATTGAAAATATCCTTAGACCTTTTAAATGTTTGGCAGTTTGTTGTTAGGGTTAGTTTTTTTAAATGCTTAAGGTGCCCTCAACTCTTTTTTTTTTTCTCCGTGGGCATATTTTAATATTCATGAGTCTGAAATGTGTGTTTTATTGGTGGTTCTCTCCCCACAGCATCAGTGGGGCTCGGCAAACCTGTAATAACTCCAATACATTTTTCTACAATATTCACACCATGACAGTAAAATAGTGTATTCTAGTCAATCGACTGCAGTATTTCCTCTCTCAATCAGTAGAAAATGTGGTTAACACCCATTCATGCATAGGGGGAAAAAATACCGTCATGTACCGCAAAACCAGCATCATTTGAAAAAATACTGTGATGTACATTTTTGGTCATAACATCACGCTCTAATACAAGCCCATATGTCAAACTACCAGAGCATATCTGTGACACCGTAGCACCCTTGCAAAAGTGTTTAGTGTATCCCAGACGACAATGAGAGAAGACATGAGCATGACTTAATACTTCAATCATTATTAAATCGTACAGTGAGAAAGTACTGCTGTGCAAGGTGAAATCTAATTTCTTAAAATGTTCACATCCTGCCCTTTCATTTTTTTAATTCATTAATATTCATGCTATGACTGCTCCTTAGAGGTCATTTCTGGCCACAAGAAAGAAAGAAAAACCAACCACAAAATCCTAATGGAAATAAATTAAAGGAACTACACACCAAGTATCTCTTAACAACTTATTAATATCCACAAATTTATTTTCCGTGACCATTCTATACACAACTAAAGAAATTGCTAATTTGTTTACAAAATATAATTTAGCATGCACTAACCTAACAACATTCAGCTGCACAGACAAAGCATTGCGCTACTTTCAGCAAAAAAATAAATTGCTTCAATGATACTGTAAGCCTCTGCTAATAATACAGACCTTGGGCTGAACCCAATATAAAACGTCGCCCTTGAAAACAAGCCACATCGATACGTCTGCAATGTGTTCAAGAAACACACAGACCAGCACAGGCTATTAACTTTTAATATGCCATTTGCAAAACAATCTTACAAAGTCAACGGCTTTAAAATGTCTCATAAAACAAGCAGCTTACAAGATTTTTTATCTGAATGGTGAGAACAACAAAAGCTTGAGCATGTATCTATATAACACATGAGCTAAATGGACATGTAACGGCTCTCTAAGAAACAATGCAATCTTACAGAAGAATGAAAAAGAGCCAGTGTGACAAGAATCAAACCAGTGGGAACATTAAAGAGCCATTTCTCCTTGGATCTTGACAATATATCAAGAGGAAATGTGCTTTTCTATATTACCTATGAGGCCGACGATGCCCTTGACAATCACAACGGCAAAGTCCTAAGCCTTTTCTGAGGTTAACCCAGTTTAGAGTCAGAAAAGCTACATCACCGAAGTGAATGAGGGCAAATGCCATTATCCATGACAGTGATATTTAATAGCCACTAGCCTCCCATCATTCTGCCCTTGGAAAAATATTAAATATTTCCATTTTGTGGTGGATGTGAAGGAAAGGAGCTAGAACACTTCCTTAACATTGTTTTCCAGCTAAAAAAGACAGTTATCTAGTTCTAACAAATGCTCACTAGATCAAAACTAAAGTGTAAGAGCCACGCTTGCCTTTGAAGCTTGAGCAAGCCATTGATTTTGCTTTTCGAATCATTCAAAGGCTTGCTGTCTGTGTGCATTTCATAAACAGCTTAGCTTACAGGGCAAGATCTGGTAAAATGAGCAATAGCAAAAACAAACATTTTAAAAACATTTATATTTCTCTTAGCTACTTCAATATTGGACTTTAAAAAAAAAAATTGTGTGTGTGTATATATATATATTACACACACGCATACACACACACACACAACATATTAGGTGGTAAGTACTTAAAAAGAAGTCATTAAAAATGAGAAAGCCAAGCATTTACGTTAAAAGATAAATCACCCTTGTTCGTGAGGCTTGGTGGTTTTTGAAAGAATGTACCACCATTTGTGTTTGGGTCAAACAAATTGAAATATTTGTTTGGGGGGTTCAGAGGCAATTAATCTTGGCCTAACCTCATTTATCTGCTAGAAAACAATTTATTTGGCTCCTCTGGATATTTATTAAAAGCAATTACAAGACATCTCAGGAAGTGTGTAATGCAAATTCCCAGGACCACCTCTCCCAGATTAAGTCTAAACGTTGGTCTAAAAATGTAGCTTTAAACTGTGAACAGTATTTGCAGTTCCTAGTGGAGCAGAAAACTATTTCAAATACTTCAAAAGCAACTACGTCTTTGTGCTTGAGGAGCACTCAATGGTGCATCCCGTTTCTCTAGAAAGAGACAATACATTAAACACTCTGTCTTTTCACTCTTTTTCCCAAAGCATTTCTGGGCTTGCATACATAATTTGGATTTTTACTATCATTTAAAAGTCCATGCCACAATGCATTTAATGAACTAAAAGAAACACTTTTTTCAGTCTTCACAGATAAGCAGCTCAAGGTCACAGTCGTGTTAACACGCAATCACTCTTAAACAGGAAAAAAGTAATTTAATCTTTATACGAAATTAGACAAGAGGGAAGGGAACATCCTACCCTGGAAGGGGCCAACAACACAATAGCTAGATAAACTGCACATCACCATATAATGCCTAGTAAATAAAAAATGTTTACACATTTTAACTTCACATTTATTTTTTATAAAACTTATTTAAAAGTAAAATACTTTATTGCAATACTCTTTTTATTTTACTTAAAAGGGAAAAAAAAAAATCTATCAGCGAGCTCTGTTTCACCTTCGTTGCTCTGGTTGGTGTAGCGCTATCGCGTGCAGAGGGAGTTTGAAAGACAACTTTTTATCTCGCCCCTCGGATTGCGCCCTGTCTATGGTGAGTTTCCAGACCAAACATCTTGATGTGGGTCTGGCATGTCAGGCTACAAGCCTACAGTATCCCTCTCAGAAACTGAAGCTTTCGCGCCTCGATCGCCCCCCGGTGACCGGTCCCAGTATAGTCGCCCCTGTGTTTTCTAATGGACGCGAGGCAAACTAAACAATAAAAATTACACTTCAAAGATTTTTTCCCCAAGTGCCAAGTTGTCACTGAGGCACTAACAGACTTTTTTTCTGAATTTTTGGGAGCAGATTGGAGCTTTAGCTTTAATTTCTGCATTTCCATAAATGTTTATTTCACACCAACATAATTAATTGTTCTGCATCTGCGAGAGTGTGGGCGGGCTTTTAATATCGCGACTGTAATTCCTGCTCTCTACAGTCCCTGACAAAAAGTCTTGTCGCTTGTGTACAAATTGACCTAAAGTGCCGCTGAAATATATTTCTAATCAAGATATTTTTACAAGAAATGGCTCATTTTAATCCCACCAGCTTTTGTGATAATGTTTCAGTGAAAAACTAAACTTTTCTTCTAATAGAAAGTATTCTAATATTCACAGCTTGGTAAAGCCCATTGAGTCAATTTTTGCAAAGACATTTTTGTAAAATGTCAGAATTTTTGCAAGTGTTGTCACCTTGTCATATGAGCTTCACCTGTGACTAATAATGGATCAATTAGGTCTCAAGTGTGTATAAAAAGAACCCCAGTACACTAGACCTTCACATCAACTGCAACTAGACTAACCATGCAAACATGCCTAAGATTCACCCCGAGACTAAAGTTTTGATTATCAAGAGGCTGAAGACCAGATCCACTGCTGATGTGGCAGACACCTTCAATGTGTCTCAGCGTCAAGTACAGAGGATAAAAAAAAAAAGATTTGAAGAGACTGGAGATGTTTTTGACAAGCCCAGGTCAGGCAAGACAACTGCTCGAGAGGACCGTTTGTTGGCTCGAAAATCCAAGGCCAGCCCATTTTCCACTGCAGCAGAGCTCTACGAGACCTGGTCACTTGAAGTCCCTGTGTCAACCAGAACAGTTTGTCGGATTCTGTCTTGAAATGGCCTCCATGGTCGAATCAGTGCCCAGAAGCCAGCACTAAACAAAAGACAATTGAAAAACCGTGTGGCATTTGGCAAGGCCCACAGCCTGCTAAAAGGATGGACGCTGGAAAAGTGGCAGAAGGTGGATTTTTCAGATGAATCTTCTGTTGAATTACACCACAGTCGCCACAAATATTGCAGGAGACCTACTGGAGCCAGAATGAATCCGAGATTCACCCAGAAAACAGTGAAATTTGGTGGCGGAAAAATCATGGTCTGGGGTTACATCCAGTATGGGGGTGTGCGAGAGATCTGCAGGGTGGAAGGCAACATCAATAGTCTAAAATACCAAGAAATCTTAGCTACCTCTTATTCCCAACCATAAAAGAGGCCAAATTCTGCAGCAGGACGGTGCTCCATCGCATACTTCCATCTCCACATCAAAGTTCCTCAAGGCGAAGATCATCAAGATGCTCCAGGATTGGCCAGCCCAGTCACCAGACATGAACATCATTGAGCATATGTGGGGTAGGATGAAAGATGACGCATGGAAGACGAAACCAAAGAATATTGATGAACTCTGGGAGGCATGCAAGACTGCTCTATTCCTGATGACTTCATCAATAAATTGTATGAATCCTTGCCAAACCGCATGGATGCAGTCCTTCAAGCTCATGGAAGTCATACAAGAGATTAAATTTGGATCTCAAAGCACCACAACTTAATTTGCTGACATATTTTTGTATTTGCAGTAAATTTGTTCCATTTGTTGTGTTAGTGTGAGGCTATTTTGAGCCTTGTTAGTGGTATTAACTAGCGATTTAATTTCACTACCCTGTGCCCCATAGACTAGCATTATAAGCTCATCTATTTTTAGAGATAAAACTCTTTACATTCGATTTTCATAAAAACGCATCCCAGAGAACGATCTACTCGGTAACCATCTGTTAATTACCCCTAGGTTAATTTCTCACCGGAGTTGTCCTTTAAAGGAAATCCACAACAAGAGTCAGAGCGCGGTCAAGTTAATCTGCGCAACCGCGTCCTTTTCCACAGATGTAAGTTGTAAGGTACTTGTTTAATACTTGATTATATATTGTCTATATCTGCTTAATCTCATATAGGATGGCGTTTGGTTGAGTTTAATAACCAGCTAGCAAAGTGCTGCCATTATTTCAGATGGTGTTCATTCTCTTCAGCTTCAGCTCAAATGCGAACAGCCAGACAACGACTTTGGGTTGAGACGGTCACATTATTTTTAGATAGGCTATTTCTTTTTCAAAATCATGATATTAATAATGCAGCAGTGTTACTCATTTTCTTAACAGTCGATCTGTTTTAAAGTTGTTTCTCATGGATTCAAAAACGCGCAGTGATGCTGTTCTCAATGATCATGAAAAATAAAATGATGTGCAGCGCCAATCTGTCATCTAGGCTACATAGAATTATAATAAGAACACGATTATAGTGTTGTAAATTATCTGTGGTTTCGTTGCCCGTGTATTAGCGTTGTTGTTAAGGAAAGAGCACATTAAAAATGAGTTTCGTTTTCAAGCCTGTTGGCCAAGTTCACGTGCGCATTTGCGTCCTTTTGATGTAAATTGAAATAGGCATCTGATTAATCTCATATAGGATGCGTTTGACCGAGTTTATTAATTCTCTAACAAAGATCTGCGGGGTGGTGTTCACAGTTTCAGCTCAAATACAATGTCCGATATCATTGACTGGGTTATTTAGTTTCTTTTTCTTTAAGACAATTATGCATCATAATCTAGCAGTTATTGTTTATAGTCATATGTTCATATTTGCATAGCCATGTTTTTGTCAGCATACATTTTCGTAACAGTCTTAAAATAGTTTCATATCTCCATGACGGAGATGCCCCACCCCCCGCACAAGCCCCGCCCACGGTTAATCGATTACTCGTTTTTTAAACCTATCGATGATCGAAATTAAAAATTGACAAAAATGCCCATCCCAAACATATACTTGAGGAAAACTGGATTAAAAAGCATTTGGGAAGACACAGCAATAAAGATATTAAAGTGGCATTGATTACCCTGCACACGCAGACACCCATTATCAGTTTAGGCTGAGAGTAATGTGAGAACATTTATGTCCCTTTAATTTGCCAAATTCATGGCCATGAATGGCCAGAAAGCACTGAGGCACCATCTCAAATGGTGCCTCACAGGCACAGTCAAACTGTTTATCCAATCAAATGCATTTGCCTCAAACGGAAACCTATACCAATGCAGATGAATTAACCTTCGAACGAATATAAAGCCAAATTTACCCTCCTGATCAATGAATGTGGAATATAGTCTCAGTTCTTTGTATAATTTGAAATAAAAGACTTCATTTAAGCATTAAAGTTCAAAAGGCTGTTTTATATAGAGAATATACATGTACTTTTGCTTGCCCATTTTTCCTTCTAACACATCAACTTTGAGGACAAAATTCACTTGTTGCCTAATATATCCCACCCACTAACAGGTGCCATGATGGAGATAATCAGTGTTATTCAATTTCCCTCAATGTTATGCCTGTTGTATGTGCTTTTATGTGTATATACTGTGACGAGCTGTACATTTGTAAAAGTGTAAATTTGGGAATCACAATATTATCATGTACGTACAGTATAAAGAATGGATATTCATTTTGAGATTTGCTTAAGATTACATACGACAATTTACCATGATGTTAAAACAGTAATAGACATTCTTCCAGGTGGCAAAAGCCGAAGTGTTCCATAGGTAACGCTAGTAAACTGCTTGGAATTTAGATATGATTAACATGATCATTGAGAGGGACTGATTAACTAATTCAGGAGATAGCAATAGATGAAAAATGCCTAACCTTGGTCTAGTAGATGTAGTGCTAATCTACTACCCTCTTTTTTAATGAGCCTCATCCTACCATTGAGTAGTTATTTTAGTAACTGTAGCTGTTTGACTTACAATATGTTAGGCTATGGTAGATGGTCTATTTCCCTGTTATCTAACTTAAAAAGCCATGATAGTTTGAATCACTCAAACTAAACTTGTGGTGATGATGAAACCAATGTGGTACACACATCAATCATCCATCAGCAGTAGCCTACAACTGTTTTGCTTTTCCTATTTCTTCCATTTACACTTGACCAATAGCCTACATGACACAAAGTTCTATCTCTCCCTTGTACTTTGACTTCAGGCAGGGACTGGCAATGAGTTGGATCTTCAAAAGAGAACTTAAGTTTACTAATATTAGTCTCGAATTTCCCCAGCTGGAGATAATTATGTTCTGCTATGATTTTGTAGATGGACCGTTTTGAGAATACTACTACTCTGTAGCACTACTTTTGACGATGTCCACTCGCTTTAACCTCCTCACCCACAGGTTCCACTGGATACATTTACTTTTGTCTGAAGGAAATCAATTAAATCCTACACCTTTTGCTTTATATCTAACAGCGCAACCCCAAATACAACACGTTTTCATCATAGTTTCAACTTTAATCAACAACGTTTTTAACTATGTAACTGTTTATAGTAGCCAGCAGTCTCTCTTTAGTTGGTCAGTATAAGCAGCTTGTGTTCTGCCACCCGGAAGCATCTTGGTGACGATTGTTTACAAACATTCTGAAATGCCATTCAGTCTAGATCTTTTCTAGTGAACACAAAAGTCTGTGTAATACACGCTTTCAGTTAAGACCCATTAGTCAGCTGGTTGTTTAGGCAAACCACCAACAAAACATTTTCAAAAACAAATATCACCACCAAAATATTCCCTAGTGGCTAACTGAATGGAGGCTCTGGTGTTCTCTTAACATTGTGTATTTTAGGACAACAGCAATACTGTATTGATCAATCAGCACCTAGGACAGGAACTATCTGCTCTATAATTCACTGTACAAAGCAGTCTCCGTCAGGCATGGGTCTGGCCTTCGTACTGTAGTACAGCATTGCACAACTAAATGTATCCTTCAATTGAACAGAAGTTGGAATAAATTAGAGACATCATGATAGTGAGCATTATAATTTGTGTATGAGACCAAGACAGGGACATTTTTCCATTCACTGACAGCAGCTGAAAATAACCATCATTCCAAGCCATCACTCCAAGTTTTAGAAGTCTGTACAGCTTACTCAAGTGTTCTCGGTGCCAGAATAAAAAAATAAAAATACATTGAGAAAGAGGATAGAGAGTAAAGAGCCCCTTTATTTTATGCTATGATACCAGCTCTGACAGGCTCTACGACTTTGGAGAAGGAACAAAATGTCAGTGGACATTTCATTATGAGAGGAGGGGGAAATAAGGTTGTCAAGAGTTCACAGTGTGGACCGCAGCTCATCTAAACTGCATTAGAAAATAAAGATTTTTTTCTTCTTCCAGCAGAAGATATCCGAGCACTAATCCAGCACAATTTATTGCCATCCGACATTTTTGCTTCAGCCGTGCAAAAAGAGAACACTTTATTAAAAGGTTTGATCTGTTATTGATAGATGAAGGGGTCATATAATGTTTTAAAAGTTCATCATTTTGTTTGTTGGGTCTTGGTTAACATTAGTATTGGTTAACATAGTATTCACATACTACACATTATTTCAGCTTGTTTATTTCCTGTCTGTCTGAAATGCACCGATTTCAACAAAGCCTCTTCTTCCGAAAAGCTCAGTGCGCGCTCAGGGCTCGACATTAACGTTTGTTCGCTTGTCCGGGACAAGTGGGTTTTTTGAAGGGACCAGTGAAAGACAATTTTACTTGCCCGACAGACAAACCTGATTAAAAAAACAATAACAAAAAATAACTAGCGAATCACTAAAATGCGAAAATGATGTGCATTAATTTAGGATAAGTGCATTAATTTACGATAGGGTCACGCTGTTGACGCTCGCGCAGCCTCCCGAAGAGAAATCACAACACTTGAGCACCGCTCACACAGAGAACCTGCGCTAAACATTCAAAATGTGAAGTTTTTATATTTATAACATAGCTGCAATATTGAGTGTTTTTGTTCTATTTCAACAGCTAAAATAGTTCACAGCAGAACCGTAACGCGTCTCACAGCAACAAGTGTGTTACTGAACGATTCAGCGTTTGAATTAATCTTTTATCACTCATTAAGAGTTCACCTGCTGCCACCTACTGGACAAGCACATTTTTACTCAAACAAGTAAATGACCGATTTACTTGTTCAAAGGACAAGCTTAAATGTCGAGCCCTGGCTCTGATTAGGTAGCAGACCCGGGGTCGTTGTCAAGCTTGTTGGAAACATAACACCCCTTACCATAATCATGAGCTCCAGCTTGCAAGTCTTTAAACAATTCGAGGCTCAAAATAAATGCCTACACTTGATAGCACTGGTGCTCCTAAATTCAAAATGTTAGAAGCACCACCGAAAATAAAGGAGCATGCACCACCACAACTTATATACTGTAAATAAACATTTCTGTTCATTCCTTTTAACAGTAGTGATGTGTGTGGCACTATTGTTGTTTTTTCTTTAAGCAAATATATTGTTTATTAGCACTATGCATTTGAAAATAGAGGCGCCACTACATTTTAATTATGATTTAAGCAAAAATGCGCACACACACACAAAAAAAAAAACGTGTTCCATCCCATGCTTGTTAGCATCCTGTTTACAGATTTCGTAATTTTTCACACAATACTTTTTGCAAAATAATTGCAATGCAGTTTGTGTGCAAGTCCGGAACAAAGATCGGCCAAAATAAAACTAAATCCAAATTGCAATCGTGGGTTTAGAGCAAAAATCAGCCTGTCAACCAGTGCTCTGAAATTATTTTGAGGTTGCAGCGAATACATTTTGGGAGCATATACAATCAAAATGGTAGTAGTTTCAAGCCTTGCAATTGTAAACCGTTATAAATGTATTCGGTTCGGGTATCGTATCGGTTCGAGCCCGAGTCAGATTGTGAAAATGCTGATGATCAATCCAATCGATCAGCACAACTTAGCAAGCATGACTTGAGCAGATTGTTTCAACGTGGTAAGTAGCCTTTTTATAAAGCTGGCATTGTACTCTCCCAGGTTCAGGAAAATAAATATTCGGGTTGCTGCTCAGGAAAACAGCTTTATGAAAAATCTTGACCTGTTTGGACTTTCAAAAAACGTATGAAAATCAATTCACTGAAGCAGTATGCTTTTAGGCGGGCATTATGCTAACATTTTCACATTGTGACCGATGTTTGAGGAAGTAATATCTGGACTTTGATCTAGGCATTTTAGGCAGGTCAGTGTTATAAAATAAAATATATCCCTTTGAAGGAGACTGAGTTTTTCTAAGATTGTATATATAACAAACATTTCACACTAAAAGAATAGAAGTACAATAGTTAACATGAGCTACCAACAAACAATACTTCTGCAGCATTTACTAATCTTTAATTTTAACATTTACTAATAAACAAAGTTCAAAAGTTGCATCTATTAATATTAATGCATTGTGAACTAACATTTACAAAAGATTAATACATAGAAAAGGTCATTGTTAGGTCATATTAGCTAGTGCGTCAGTTAATACCTTAAGTTAACTAAACATTGTAAAGTGTTAATTTTTTTAGGAATTCTGTGAATTACACTGCATAAACCAAAAGTAATAATACCCACTGAATCAAGGAGGTTTGGCTCGCCGCAGAACATGAAATTTAGTTAATTAAATGCATTTTATTGTGTGTGATATGTATTTTATTGTTTGCTTTTCTATTGAGAGGAAAAAACGATGTCACGGTTGTGAGTGACAGATCTGTTACAGACGTGATCGCTCGAAAATGGCACTAAAAGTCTGCTTTAAAAATGTTCACAGAGACCACAAACGGCCATTTAAACCACCAAATACTGAAATCTGCTATAGCACAATTCCAGCGTTATGGACGTGACATTTGCAGTCAAAACTTGAAATAGATATGCCAATATATTGAACAGTTTTTAAAATATATATGCAAAGTCGCTTAATAGGACTAATAGGAGAGCAGTGTGTTTCACTTCATTCTGCTTGTGTAGCATAGTGCAAAGAAGCGGACTCAAGAAAGGGGATGCCCTGCGGGGCAAAGGTAATGTCCCCTACAGGAGCCTGTCTTGGACCCTTGTAAGGTCCAGGAGACATTGCGAACCTGCTCCATCTCTTCCATCTAAGATGGGTGTAACCGAATATAGAATTAAGCAGATAGTGATCTATTTATCACCATTTTATCTTTATTTATTTTAAATTCTCTTTACAACTGTTTCTGTTTTAATTTTTTCTTATGTATGCGTTATCACTATTTTAATTCATTTCTATGTAAAGCACTTGAATTGCCATTGTGTATGAAATGTGCTATTATAAATAAGCTTGCCTTGCCTAATAAAGGAGTCTAGACATAAAAAAAAATGAAACCAAAAACAGTCTAGACCAAGCCTGCAGTCTCCCTCTCATTTACTGAAGCTTTCACGCCTCGATCGCCCCCGGTGACCGGTCCCAGTATAGCCGCCGCTCTGTGTTTTCTAATGGATGCAAGGCAAACTAAATAATAAAATTTCACTTCAAAAAATGTTCCCCAAAGTTAGTTTATGTCACTGAAGGCAGTTATCATCACGATGATTTCATTTCAGGTGTTCATTTTAAAAATAAGTTTACTTTGAGTTAGTTATTTGATGCTATAAAAACGGGGGTGTGACGTCATGATTGACAGCTGAGACTGACGGCTTCTCTGAGTGAAGTTGTCACTGAGGCACTAACGGACTTTTTTCGAAATTTTTGGTAGCAGATTAGAGCTTTAGCTTTAATTTCTACATTTCCATAACTGTTTATTTCACACCAACATAATTAATTGTTCTGCATCTGCGAGAGTGTGGGCGGGCTTTTGATATCGCGACTGTACTTCCTGTTCTACTTCCTGCGCTCTACTGCGCAACTCCGGTCCCGAAATCGCTACTGCGCAGACTCGGTCCCAAGATGTCAGCGCCGTGCAAGGCCGCCTGAAAGCTTCAGATCTGCTAAGCGGAAACGGATGATGTCGAGTCGTCCATATTTTTTTACGGTCTATGGTCTAGACACACTTTTGTATTTTAGATGAGTGAAGTATACATTCGTTATGGACATGACCAATAAAAAGTAAACAAGTTTTAGGTAGTAATATAGAACTTTTTTTTAATATAAGAATGGAATTGTCCATTATTGGAATCATATTCAGAACAGTTTTTTTCCAGCTGATTAAAGAGCTTGTGCATTTAAAGTGGCAGATGATAACAGTGCTTGCAATAAACTAAATTTTATTGTCTACTGGTCAGGATGCTAATTAAGTTAGTTAGATTATTTTAAAAACGGCACTGAACATACGGTGCCAGAGCACACAAACGCTAAACAGACTATCTTCTGAACAGACAAAGGAGAATGCTTACTTCTACGCATGATGAAACAAAGCTGTTAAATACATATGCAACAAGGACAAAGACAGTGACAAGACACAGCAGAGGACACTTAGCAAAAAAGGGGTGAAATGGCACTACAATAACCTTCAACAGGCTCGAGCTGTCATTTAAATGCTCTACAACACATCTAAGACTTCAAGGGGCCTTAATAGAAACTGTCAGTCACAGAGTGATGCCACCGCTCTGCAGCAGCCGACAGCAGTGGTCCAAGACCCACGAGAACAAGAGCGATGAATGAAAATAATGGAATCATCAGTGGTTTGTGCTCTGTCACACACATGCCTCTCCCAGCATGTAATGGGCAATGAGACAGACTCCAAAGAGTGGGGCATAAATCCTCCAAGTGCCACGCCTCTATCGCTCAAGCGCACATTTTATCTACTTGTATTTAAATTTTATAAGAGGTCAAACCAGCTCCAGACCTGCCCAGGTGCCAAATCGCAAACTGTTACAACATGATTTACTGTACTAAGTGTGAAATGCTTTTGGACACACACACACACACACACAGTAGCTGACTAAAAAGACTAAACATGAGGAAGGCAGTCAAATGCCATGTGTGTCGTAAAGCTTGGTATTCAAATGTTTTATAATGTGAGGACCATCTTTAAAACTAAGATTAATAAGGGGTGCCATTTTAAGCCTTTTGCTATAGTGATCCGTTCAGATTACCAAGTATCTCTCTTTCCCCGCCATATTTACAGCAGTTAGAGGAAAGAGCTTTTAACATTTACAGCCAAACACCATGATCACAGACACACACACAAAAAAAATCTCAAATGACAAACACTAAAAGCCATTTGACTAGAGGTTGTATTGCATGGCTAGATAATAACGGTTTAAAAGCAATGCCCAATGTGGCAGGCTTTCATACCATAACACTTGCAAAGATTTATGTTTTTTCATTAATCTTAGTACAACAATATTCCAGTCAGTGTAATTCTAAGGAACTTTTCCTCAGCTTGTGGTCAGCATTAAGGAAAAAGTGCTACTAGGCATGATTAATCGGATTTTGGTGTGAAATACATATAAACTTTGAGAGAGAAAAAAAAGAAACCTTTTTTATTGTCCATCATTACAGTGCAGACTAAAGTACCACTGCCTAGTGGTATCTAGTGGCTAATGCTTTAAATGGTTTGTTCACCTTCATTGTTCATTATTTACGCTTAGCTAACATATGGCTTTTGTATTGGACCCCACTGGCTTTTACTGCATGGAGAAAAAGCATTTTTCAAAACTTTCTTCTGTGGAGCATGGACATGAGGTTGAGTAATTGATGATCGCATTTTGGGTGAACTATTCCTTTAAGTGAGAGAGTAAAATTGAGTGCAGTAAGCTTCCTCTAGAATAGACAAACTGTCTCAATCTTTATGCAATTAAAATTGCTTGGGCAAAAAAAGTACCTCATCCATCTCTCTGAAAAGAAAGGGATGTGATTTTAACAGCTAAATGATCAAGGACCAGGTATGGAGGAAACCATCTGACAGCCCATGTGTGACAGATTTGCGTTTTTATGGAGAGCAGTAAATTTAGCAAAAGCCTCAGGGACAGTAAAGTGCTCCCCAATGCACTGCATGTGGTGTGATTTGCTTTAATTATGCATTTAGATGAGGTAACAAATGCACAGTCATTTTTGTTTTTTTGTTTTTTTGCAACTAGAGGTAGGGAAAAAAACATTAAAATATATAAAATATTCCTTTTTAAGCTTTTTGTTAAGATTTTGGAGGAACTCTGGACTCCAACATAATTCATTTTGCTACATATTTGTGGGAAATCAGAAGCCAACAGGTTAGCAAGGACTCATTAAGGCTCGGCTTTTAACTAGCAGGTGTCCCCTACACTGAATTTCTTAGAGCAGAACATTTCTGCAGAAAAGGTCAAATGGTAATGTTCTGCAATTACTGTTCAAATGTTATAGTTATATATGAAAAAGAAAAAGGATTCTGGGGTGGCAAGTCAAAAAAAAAAAAAAATCAAAAATCAGTTACGTAAAAAAGAACAAGAGGAACGACAGAAATAAGGCTCAGTTCAAGTTAAGAGGCTTCTAAAAAAAACAAAAGGAAGTTGTCATAAAGCAAGATTGGGTGTCAATCTAGCTGAACGCCCATGGCAAAGAGGAAAACGTGAGGAAGAGAACAGATGGAGAGAGATGTGTGGGTGTGTGTGGGTCTCCCGTTTCAGCTCCCCCTCCGTAAGGCCTTGAAGAGTTCGCATCTGTCTTTTGACAGATTCTTCAGATGTTTGCCTTCAAGTTTAAGAATTTAAATGTCAAAAGCTCGACACGTCAAACCTTATTACTGCTAGCTCGCCCTGTGTACAATCACCTCAACAACAGTCTAGGGGGGTCTGAAATGTATTATTAATAAAAATGCAGCAGAAATGCTCAGAGAAGACAGTGTGTGAAGTAGTCGCGAGAGGGTGGAGTAATTAAATATGTGCTTGAACATCAGCACTCAAAACCATGAGCTCGTGCTCTGTAAAGTGAAGTGGCTTGTTTGTTTAGCTCTGCTCTGCATTGTTAATCATCCAGATAATCAGTCTGGTTTAGACTTTTAAGTCGAAACCTGATTGACTGACCGAGTTCAGGTTTACAGCACAGATTGGGGCACTCGGGTTAAGGTCCTGAGTACCTTTACGTATATTTCTCAACTAACTAAAGCCTGATCAATCTCTGTGCTAATCGGCAATTAATTGCAATCTATTTTTGAACAGCCTGAAAAATGCTTCTGTAAACCCAAGCAAAAAAACGGGATGCGGCAGTCCCTTATAATTCAATCTGTGTCTTTGGTTTGCTGCCTACATGCACCATTTCTGCTCAACGATAATAAAACCTGTAAAATTCAGGTCGCATAACAGTGATTAAAACATTAGTATTCATCATAAGATTACATCAATTATGAATAGAGGTTTTATTATTTTGAGGCGCTGCTCTAAAAATTAAATTTTAAATATGTGCCGAAGCAAGACTCAAGCTGAGAATATTAAGTAGGGATTCACCGAAATTGAAATTCTGGGCCGAAACCAAAACCGAAATTGCGTTAAAAAAAATGCTTTAATTCATTTAAAATGAGCTTATTATTGTATTCATATTAGACTAATGAAAATCAATACGTTTAATTATACTGAATAAAAAATAAGACATATACATTGTGTGTGTGTGGGGGGGGGGGATTCCCTTGTCAGACAAGGGGTGTGTGCCTGATTGCCAAAAATATAATTTTGATCTTGATTCAGTATCAGTTCATATGCATATAGCCTACTGTACATAAGGAAATTACTTTTTAGCACTATTTTAAACTTTTCTTGGGTTAAATTGAAAAATAAATAAATTATTATTATTATTATTATTATTATTATTATTATTATTATTATTATTATTATATTTATTCTGACACTCTTTTTAAAATTTGTAATTATGAAAATGTTATTGTAATGGTAACATTATTTGTAAAAATATTTTTTTGCAGTAATAATAATCATTATTATTATTATTATTATTAGTCATAATATATAAACACAAAAATTTATATACACACACTTTTCATTTGTAAAAAATATATAATAAAAATCGCATTTTAAATCGCAATCGCAATTTTACCCAGAATAATCGCAATTATATACGTTTTTCCAAATCGTGCAGCCCTAGGTGTGAGCAATTAGTAAGTAATACCTGAGGGCTAAATACAAGAAAAACATTAACATTAATGTTAACAATGCTGCATCTCCATTACACTCCATACTAAAAATGAAACTGTAAATGGCTCAAAGACCTTTATTGGCAATAATGATATTTCTCCTCTCAAGACCCATACACAGTACTAAAGACATTGTTAAAAAGCCCATTTCACTACAGTGGTTCTACAATGATTTTATGAAGCAACAAGTATAAATTTGTGGGGAGACAAAACTAAATGACTTGTATAATGATGGCTGATTTCAAAACACTGCTTCATGAAGCATCGGAGCATTTGAATCAGTGGGTCGGATCACTGTCACATGATTTCAGCAGTTTGCCGGTTTGACACATGATACGAAACATGAATCAACATGCTGATTCATAGAAGCAGTGTTTTAAAATCGCCCATCACTATATAAGTCGTTATTTAGATTTAAATTGTGATCATTACGTCAGTTCTTTCACAATAGCCACTGGGGGAAGTGAATGAGAGCACTTTTGAAGATTTCATAATTGCACTTAGGGGAAGGGTGGCAATCTCAGCTCATATTTTCGGTGCATCCCTAACATTAAGCAAACAAGGGGAAAAAACAAATTTAAGCTTATTTAAGCAACTTTAAAGCATACATTTAAGTGCTAAAAACCTTAATGCATTAGGCACTTAACTTAGTCAACAAAATTCCCAGAAACTGGGCTGCTGTGCACTGCCATATTATTAGATTTTTATAAACATTCATAACCAGAGCTGCTGCCTGAGGCTATAACTACAGGACTTGGGTTTCAGATTAACCTTTCAAGACCTCACATTTAATTTATAGAATATTAAAGTCTGATTTACACTGCTGATTTGTGGGAGGCCATTGAAATCAAACCTAAAAATTTAATAAAACATTTGTAGAAATTTGATGTGAAGCAGGGAATTAAAAAAATGTCACTTTCTTCAAATCTATTGTGTCGATAAATTATTTTGCTTCAATCAATTATAAGAAAGAGTTTCATCTGAAGTTTTATTTTGTGGTTTGAAAAATGTAAGGGGGCATGCGCTCACTAGCATTGCTAAGCTAGCTATCTAAAAAAAGATAGAGGTTGAAAGAGCAAAAGACCTCCAATAGCAGTGTCTCAGCTGTGACTGAAAGCACATATGGTGTCTGGCCAATATGTCCTTCTATTAAACTAAGTCACTTCAAACAAGGCAGTTCCTTTATTCCAGGAGAAATCATATGGCTAAAAATTCAATTTAGGACACAATTTAATCTCTGTATTATTGCGGGCCTTCTGAGTTCATTTAACGACACAGTCAGAGCACAAATTGGATGTGAGACTAGTTATTCATTCTAACAGAGGGAGGAGGAGCTGCACCTGTCTTACTCAAATCGAAAATTCCAGCCTATTGCACCCAGTACACTCCTCCATTTAGCTGAGGATGAAAGAGTGAGAGAGATTGAGGAAGAAATATCTTCACTACCTGATAAGGAAATCCTGAAAGGCTATAACAAACTTTTCCAGCATTAAAAGTCCAGAGATGCCCAAATGTTAACAATATGGCTAAAGACTTTGCAGAAAGCTCCTTGAGATTTAAAAGATCGCATCCACATTTAAAACCATCCACAAAAATTGCATCACCCTCTCTCGGAAACCAAAGAAAAAAAATAACGTGGTGTATGGCTGTCCATAAAATAAAAATAATAAAAATAAAAATAGATGGGCTAAAGAAAATGGTTAATGTCTTAAAATAAAATACTACTGATTACTAGGCTTGGGTACCGGTGGGTACCTAAAAATTCTGTACATTAGGGATCTTATGTACTTTAGAGATACATCAATAACTGTAAAGAAACTAAATCATTAGACTCTTTTCACTTTTCACAGAGTGGAAGTTGGCATATATTTGGGTTAACTTTTATAGCGGTGAATGAGAGAATACATTAAAAATGTGTTTTGTGTCTCCATTTGCTCAAACAGCAAAAGAAAAACGCAACAATAGTGATTTCACAACTTTCAAAAAGAGGAAAAAAATAGAGTGAGATTAGAAAAGAGTGAAAAGAAAGATGTTATTTTTACCATCACTCCTATAGACACTACATTAGAAACACACTTACAGCAGCAAGTTGTTTTCTGTAATGCGATGCAAAAGTAATATGATACAAACTATTAAGTTTTATAAATGTACATAAAACATTTTTTAAATGAGAATACAATAGACCATTAAAGCGTCATCACAGTCTGTGAAAAAGGTCCTTTATAGAAGTATTATTGACATTATGCCAGAGCTGCCTTGGTTTCGGTCTGCCATTCTCTGTGACGTTTGTTTACTGTAATATTTACCAGTATATTTGTCCAGTATATTTGTCAAGTTAAACCAAACTTGTATTTTGACAGGTTACCATGAATACCTTTGAGTTTCTATGTACTTATGACATGACAGAGTCGGCATATGGTTTTTGTGTTTGTATTGTTTCACATTTTCATGTTGAGAGAAACTATAATATTATTGAATGATGATATTATTCTCGGGTGAGAAAATGTGTCACCTACAGACGTTGCGGAGACAAAGATAATGGTTAAGTGAAGTTTAAGTGAAGTACTGTGTTTTCTGTTCATAAACCCTCATTGAACTTTAAAGGAAGCATTTGTCTCAAGAATGTCGAGATCATTTTGTTATCATAAGTTATCTCGCTCTCACTCGGGGAACAGATGTGCTTACCTGCACTCGTGAATGCAGTGATCGCGGCCTTACCTCATTCCACTGGTTTTAGTATTTTTAGTTTTTGAATATATTAATTACAGATCAAATATTCGTGCACACCCCTAAATCAAATGTGACAGAAAACTTTTATAAGCAAATGTAAGTATTTCAAATCTAGTTCTTTTGAATTTCCGACAAAGGCAACGTCGCAGACTCACTCAGGATTCTGTTTTTTGCTTTTGTTTTCGCGTTTAGAATTGCCTGGTTACCTTTGCAGCATGCTAAAACTAAACAGGTAATTTGCCATCCATGTAAACAATAGCTCACTAGATTTTGTGAAGGGTATTGCCAGGTAAAGTGTCAGCCAAATTCCCAGAGGCTGCAAGAGGCTTTGCTCCAGATGTAGCCGTGTAGGATGGACATATCATCTCCCTCATCTGTTTCTCTTGTCTGAACGAGTGAGCAGCCAAAGCCTTGTCATGTCCGATGCGCTTCAGGGCTGAGGAGCAGTGTTTTGTGTGTTGGGGCAGACATGCTGCAAAGGCCTAGTCAAGTAGAAAACCTGTTTTGAAACGTCCTGGACGCTGCCTGGATGAACCTGTGGCTAAAATAAACCAGCAGCACCAAGAACAAGCAAAAAAGCAATCACAGAAAACGTGTTTGTGTATTCAAAACGACAGCTCCATATCATTTAGCTGTGCTTGGACATATGGGATGACTGTCATTTTTCTGTGCAGGGACATTAAAAAAAATTCTATACATAAGATGAGGTTCCTTTAATAGGTCTTGTCCAGTTATATTAGCATTTATCGTGCAGTCATGGTAACACAGCTAATATGGGATGACATGGCAAGCTTATTACACAGATAGCTGCATATTAGTGATTACGATCACTGCTGGAATCAAACTGGTATGATTTTTCCATTCCAAGCATGAGCACTCTTCATGAGGATCTCTTGAAAATGGCACTGGAAATCGAATCTGTAATTTGACTTTTATTGAATGCTTGTGCCTTATCCATGCCAAACCCGTCGCTAGATGTTATCAGACAGCCATTTCAGGCTCTCACGCCTAGTTAAAAATGGACGGTAATGACAGAGGCCCTTGCTCACGATCCTGGTCTGGAGTTACACAGAACCAGCAATGAGCCATCTGGAGCGCGTCAGCTCAAGTTGCAGAGAACATTGCTGTGTTTCCAGACAGAGCAGAGGACCTGCTGCTTGCTGACGTTTTGTAAGACTGACATAAATATTCGCTGACACCTGTGAGACATCAGCTCTCCGAACATCATCATCAGTGGTTTGTGGCACAACACAACTTCGCCTGCCCACACACCGCTATTAATGCGTGACAGAAAAATTATGTTACAGTGAGCTAGGGGCATAGAACTTATTTGATATTTGAAAAGTCTCACGCAGCATGAAAAACTTTGCAATACAGATTACAAGCTTTGTACTTAAACAGCAAGCAGATTAAATTGACTACCATATTAATCGAAAACAAACAAAAAAATTGATAGGATGGTTAAAAAGAAAAGGGCTACTCCGTTTAGAAATTAAGATGGTGAAAGAGGTTGGTTAGAAAAAAGATCTGCCATAGAGAGAATGTAGTGGGGGAGAAAAAGACAGAGGAAGACAAACAGTGATGGTACAAGGCAAGACATTCAATGCGTGTAAGAAATCGGAGAAATAAATCAGCCTGAGGAGGATTCTGAGATGAGGTAGGGGTTTTAAAGTGGGAAATTATAGTTATAGAACCCTCCAACACCAGCTTGGCCTAAAAGTGGCCAATTATCTCTTGGTGTGGGGCAAATACAGACAAATGTGTCAAAGAAATAGGAAGTTTATCATTTACCAAACGGACCACAAGCATGTCATATCACCCTCTGTGCTGCATGCCGCAGAGGTGTAAAACAGTTGCTTTCCACCAATATTGCTTTAAACTACTGAGGACTTTCAGCGGGGGAAAAAGAAATAAATCTGTTACTACAAGATAATAAATGAAGAAGAATAAAGAAAAACAATGAAAGGAAGATCCGAGAAAACAAATAAAACCAATACTGGTGAGCAAACAAAGAGAATTATTTGAAAACAACAGCAGTCAAACAATTCAATGGACTGATCAGTAGCACAGCAGGGGGTGTGTGTGTACTGAACCCCTCTCTTCAAAAGCCAGGCGGCACAGGACAAATTGTGTTGAGACTGAAGGTCTTTATACAACACCGCCAGGTGAACGTGATGTGTGCACCGTCTCTGAAATAAAACTCTCCTCTCCTTCCCTGCAGGAGAGTGTCTGTCTCTGGTAGCAGGTGAGTACATGCTGCCATCATTTAGGGATGTGGGACTGCAGATGGGAAAAACAGCAAACGAGAAGAAAAAAAAAAAAAAAAATTATGTGCGCACTTACATTGCCCATGTACTCAGAGAGCAGATCCTGCAGTGCCTGCCGCACAGAGTTGCATTCAGCCACAATTCGCTCGCGCCGGTCGTCACGCGTGCAGGAGGAATCGGCCATGAGGGCGGCGCCACTTATGATGCTCTCCAGACGCTCCTCGAGAGAAGGCCGGAATCTCTCCTCACTGAAACTCAGTGGGTCCACGATAATCTGCTTCTGCAGGGGGAAAGAAACAAAGAACAGAGTATTAATACTGTGTAAAAAGTGCTTAATCTTCCTGTCTTGCTCCCTCTAATTTCAAACATCTTATGCTCTAAAATAGTGCAATTCAGCATTTCTTTGCTTAATGAGAGAAAGAAAGAAAGAAAAAAAAGTGTGATTTATGCTTTCACATACCAAATGTCCAACTTCACAAGACTTTGACAGTTAAGCGGCCGTCATTATTGGCGGTGAAGCCTGAACAGGATTTTGGAATCTATCTCCCTGGACGCTGAGGCACAAGCTGTGATATTCATTAACTGGACAAATCAATAATTCACAAGATCTGAGAGGATGGTCTGGGGCTCCTGATGCAATTTCAGGCCAATGGGTTTTGCTCAATCAGAGGCTGCATTAGCTTGCCTGTGCACATCAGCTGTCTTTTAAATCAACTCTATGTAACAGACGGTATCTTAAAAGCCATTTGTACAGTCTTCTGGGGCCTAACGGGGAAGAAAGTGAAACAAGTGGGACAAAACTCAAGCTTAACTGCACATTATGTAAGATCACAGACTTGGGCCATGTACATCTTGAGTAGAGCTTTCAACAGAGAAAACTGCTCGGGTAAACACCGTATTTAGTAAAAACGCATCTTGTGAGGCTACTAACCCTAAACAGCAGAGCAATTGGAGTTAAGCCTAGGGCAACAAAATGCAGTTGTGCATATAAATCATTTCCATTTTCCTTTTTGAGCCAGGATGACATTTTAGATGTCCCCACATGCCCTCTGCTGGGTACATTCACTTGGGGACATCACACTCCCCTACTCAAAGAATAAACTTGTCAACGTCTGGTGCAATTAAAGCGATGACGAGAGTCACTAATGTGCCAGAAAAGAGATAGCTGCCTAGGAAGAAAGAAAGAAAATGGGGAGAACAGCAGCGGGCAGAATCAATCTTTAAAAAAAATGTGACAATCCCCTTTATCTAATGTCACATACACAGTAAAATATTCAACAATTCAGTTTTAAGAATCCGAGTTTATTAGCCTCATCTCATCTGACCTCTTTAGCTAGCGTGTCACGTTGGTATGGCAACAAGCCTCTCTCTGACTCACTGCAAAGTCTCTGCAGCTTCAAATTATGCAGCAAGAAGTGATGTGGAAAAAATGTGCATGTGTGCTGAAGTTTATGCACTGTCACCAGGAAATTAAAGACACACATGATCTGAGGTATCAAGCATTACCCATCTCATATGTGCGCACACACTCACGCCCACTTTGTTTCCTGCCATTTAAACAGATGGCATCTGATTGGGCAGAGGACTGTCTCTCCTTTGTGAGAATCTCTAGTCTCCTGGAACAGCTACTACTAAGAATAGAGCAGTTACATCTCCAGCTTGAGCAGTTTTAATATACAAAGTTGTCTGCATCATTAACGATCAATGACAAGATCTCACTGATGCAGAAACAATACCATATGTACAGGTACAACGGATCACAAAACTCACACTTCGAGCCATGGATCAGTAAGAGAAATGTAACTTTGCATTTCATTTATTAGTTAAAGAAATACACAAATTACAAGCACCGAAATAGAATAGAATAAAAGTTAAAAATAAAATAGGTCTAATGTCTGTGTCACACTCTGTTTGCAGTGGGCATTTTTTGAAAATAAATAAACAAACAAATAAACAAATAACAGGCCGATAAGCAATTAAAAATCATTATCGCTACATCCTTTTATGGATTTGTTTTGTTGGAGCAAAGGTCAATTTTGGCAGGGAACATTTTAATTACGGTTAAGTCCTGGTAAGTGTTTGTAAATAGCTTTAAAGATTTCTATTTACAATGTGTCTTTGCAGTGTTGAGCTTTGTAGCCAATAGGGCTGTCAAAATTGCTCAAAAATAACGTTTGAATATTCCCTCTAAAACAAACACGAATATTCGAACTATTCGAACATCTGGCGCGCATTTTGCCAATGACGCACATTACATCAATAACAGGACAAATACATACAAAGAGACATTAACTACTTGTATAGGTATTCTTTTTAAGTTTAACATATTTGACAATGTATTACTTACAGAAAAACAAGTAGACTGTTATTATAAATTATATAATTATTATTATATAATTATTATATATAATTTAACTAATGGCCAAGACCGCAAAGTGCAGAGCTCTCTCTCACCCTTACTGCGGTTTAAATGAACAAACTTTGAGTGCTAATCAAGAGTTTTGTGCAAGAGACTCGCGACTCTTGTCCCCAATATAGCAGGCTTCATTCAGTGATTGAAACAAATATTATTAAAATAATTGAAGTTTTACAGCATATTGAGCGCTCCGAGCGAGCTGTGCTAAACATGGAGCTTTTCCTTGACATGGTAAATAATCACACCAGTGGAAGAAGTGCATTTATCCTCCTACCGACCAAAATCCAATGTACTTCCAGACATGGCTTTTTAAATTATGGAGTTAAAATCTCTTTCTCTGCTGCGGTCGAGTTGGGCTCTGCACTTTCTGCCATCTTCACTGCAAGACTTTCCACTTTCAGCAGTGACAGTGCGACTCCTGTGACCTGTCCGAGCCCTCATGCGTGCGCTCACTCACAAAGCAGACAGCCACGCCTCTACTACCGTGGCGGGGAATTTTTTTCCGCTTTTTTTTTTTTAATTCGAATATTAATTTTCACCTTCGAAATTCGTTTTTTAAAAACTATTTGAATAAATATTCGAATTTAGAATATTCGTTGACAGCCCTAATAGCCAATCACAGATATATCTGTTGAGCACAAATGCAACGGTAGTGTTGCCCATAGCATCATCCAAACTACAAATGGATGAAAAGTATTTTCTGATGATTTTCTGGTACTTTAGTAACCATGCATTTGGTCTTGGTTTTTTTTTTTTGTTTGTTTGTTTTGTTTTTCCCTCACGCCACTGTGTTGCATCCAGCAATTAAGAAGAAAATGTCATCTAGTGATTCAAGGCAACGTCTCTACACAGGTTTAGCTAATGGTAGATCACTCAAAACAGCAAACAGGTTTTATTATCACTGGAAATCATTAAAAGAGAAGATGGTATGGCAATAATAATTCAACTGTGCACTGATCGATCTGGTGAGATGAGCTCTATACAGCATCTCCAGAAAAGCAGAATGCAAGGTCAAGAGTAAAAACTGGGCCAATCACATAGTACAGCAATCAATATAATGAAGGTCTGTGGGTACCAAGATTTCTAGAAGCCGCAGGTACGGATAGAGCTGCAGGCTGTGAGAAATCTCAACGTGCTTTGTGCAGAGTATTGATTGGCTGAGAATAGGAAAAATCAGGACATTTGCTTCACTTACAATTTAACCACGTCACACCAATAGCCTTAAAGGTCATCACAAAAGCATCTGTTTTGAATACTCTTAATTCATTTAAAACAGCTCAGATTTATTGCCTCTCACATATACTCATTCTGATCAACCACACGCAGCGATAAACTTATTATTTACTGGATTATGAACATTATGTTGCCAGCTTTAAATGTTATCATTGGGTGGGGGGGAAGAGAGAGCGCGAGAGAGAGCGCGAGAGAGAGCGCGAGAGAGAGCGCGAGAGAGAGCGCGAGAGAGAGAGCGCGAGAGAGAGAGCGCGAGAGAGAGAGCGCGAGAGAGAGAGCGCGAGAGAGAGAGCGCGAGAGAGAGAGCGAGAGAGCGAGAGAGAGCGCGCGAGAGAGCGCGCGAGAGAGCGCGCGAGAGAGAGCGTGAGAGAGAGAGAGCGAGAGAAAGAGAGAGTGAGAGAGAGAGCGAGAGAAAGAGCGAGAGAAAGAGAGAGCGAGAGAAAGAGAGAGAGCGAGAGAAAGAGAGAGCGAGAGAAAGAGAGAGCGAGAGCGAGACTACCTAACTGCGTATTACGCAAAATACGTGACGTCACCCGTAGACAGCGCGCGCCAGGGATGGAAATTAACTTTTTTCAAAATCTACCACTTAATGTTTTTACCAGCCACTTTTTTGTTTTTAATTGACAATGTGTAACTGCATGTGAAAATTAATTACTACATTTGATCTATTATCTATAATATTTGCGTGCTGAGAGACGAGCGCGCGCTCTCGGATGATGCACAGTGTCAGATCTTCTCACAGAGCGCGCAAGTCTTCATTCGCATCTTCACGCGGGGGATTACGGGGAAAGCGACTGCTCATATGCGAACATACGGCAGCACTCACATGCGTTGAACAAAGTTTACAAAGAGGTAAAACAGTATGTTCAGTAGGTGAAGCGAGTTGACCCGCCGCCACAACTCAAAATGACCCGCATTTGGCTGGTGCTAATTTCCATCCCTGGCGCACGCGCGATCCGAGCCTATCTTAGATGTAGCACCCCGTTGTTTTTTTAATACTTATGGGGATGAAAATAAATAGAAAATAAATATATTCATGAATACTTTTTGGAGTCAAACTCTTTTGATCAACTTTTAATATTTTTTAAGACCCCACGGACACCCTGAGAAAAAAAAAAAAAAAAAAAAAAAACTTTGCAAGTTTATATAATGGGCATTCAAGTTAATCGTAATGTTCAGTAGGGCTTTGTCGTGACGGCTGGCCGACATCACGATGGAGCGCACAACCATCCTGATGCCACGTGCCCCGATGCCAGTCTTGCCTGTGCAACACACACTAATCCTGGTCTCTTCTATAGTTAACCTAAAAACTTTGCAGGGATTGCTCTGTACATTAAATTGAGAATATAACAGATGCAAATATGCCATTTTAAATAGTCTATGAGAGATGCGACGTCTTTGAAAATACTGTGTCAGGCAGGCTACAAATATCGATCTTCACAATGCATGCATCTCAATCTGCTCCCTAGTTCAGTAGTCAGGGCACTGATCAGGGAGTCAGTCCAAAGAATTACCGGTATGTCTTGATCGCCTGGGCTACTGAACTAGCTGATTAAGACTCACCCAATATTAGCTTTGTCTCTTTGTCTTGGGGGGGGGGGGGGGGGGGTCGGGGAAATCGCACACCAGATGCGAGGCTCAGGTTTCTCACCCCAGACGCGCACATTTTTGCGCAAGCTCAGTTTAAATGGACTTCTGACAGAAGATCTGCACGATGGGTGTATCTTGTAACACAGGGTGAAATCAGTATGTACATTGACAATTTGAGGGAAATATAATATTCTATATAAGACCTTGATTTGGAGCTCTGTTCTCCAACAAATTCCTGAGTCTCCGTGGACAGGTGCCGAATGCCGCCGCCAGTGTCCGTACTAGGGATGGGCATTTTCCCAAAATATTGTATTCAAATATTTGGGTTTATAAAAATCGAATATTCGAATATTCGTTAATTTAAATTAGGTATTTTGAGAAAATGAGAGAGACTTTTTTTTAATCAACATGTCACCATTTCTGAACAAGCTTATGATTAGGCAATGTACACAACACACTTATATATGGTTTTAAAACATTAAACAGTATGTGTAAAAAAAAAAATGCCTAAAGAACAAAAGCATTATAAGCTCAAGCAGCGCAAGCGGGAAAAAAAACCACTAAGAAATCAGAGCGCTATGTTAGCTATATTGTGCAGAACATACACACACAAGTTGGTATAAGTTATGGTTGTCGTTGTCCTGTTTGTATTGTTTCTCGGAGTATGTGTGAAACAGGCTAATGGTGAAGGAGTTGGGCTGGCTAAGAAGAAATGGCACATGACAAACGTCAAGACCAAATGTTAGTGATTGGTTATGACAGATATAGTTTTAACGCTTGTCAAAGGAGAGTGGCCACACTCTCCAAAAAATGAAATGTATGAGAGTCTGGTAGGACCAGGCTAGTGGAATCCAACCCTGGGTGTAAAACAAAGAGGAAAGATACAGTTGATAAGTTCATCAACAAAAGTGGCATACAATGCATTATAGGCTCCAGTCAGAGGCAGAAAAAAAAAGAGGATGCCAGTTCATTGTTGTAGATAATTGCAGTGTAAAAAGGAAAACGGGAACGAATGATGTGGTGTAGGGGAGCAAAAGAACGAGAACAGAGTGAGACTGACTCATGCTACTACACCTACAGCTCGGTAGATGACTAATGAATTCTGTATTAATCTCAACTTCCAGATATATTTGCAGTCAAGGGGGAAGATGAGAGTAAGGAATCAAAACGAGAAAAGAGAAAAAGAAGCCACCCTTTTAGTCATATAAAAAGGCCCTGTAGGTAAGAGCATGTGAGCCACAAAAACAGCAGATTTTGAGGATCAGAGCTTAGTAAAGTCCCTGAGCTCAGAGCCAACCACCCCAGAGACAGTTTGGAGAAACAAAAGGGAGAACAAAACACAACAACAACCCATTACTCCAGTAATTAAAGGGCCCAGAATTGAGAAAGAGAATGCACTTGTCAAAATAAATAAATAAATAAAAGGAGAGAACAGAGTGACATGTTTGATTTGATGTGTTGGTTCTCTCTTTAGCAGGACGACACCACTCCTGACTCCATTGTGTGAGAAATATTAATATACCAGTATTCATATTTATGATAGAAACAGCTAATTGAGGCAAAGGGATTCTGATGAACAAACACTCTTACCACAAGAGACACGAATACCTGCAGTGAATGCTTTTTTGGCAAATTTATCAGGAGAAAGCGGAGTGTATCGGCTTAATTGACTTCATACTAGGGCTGCACAATTAAATCAAATTTCTAAATCGCGATTAAAAAAAAAAAAACACTTACATTATTCTGCATCTTTAAAGCCCCGTTCACACCGCCAGCGATACACAAAGACATGATTCTATTCATTTCAATGGAATGCTGGTAACTTTTGCCAACACAGTGAATGTCGCCAACAGAATGTAGGCGTGTCAAGCAATTTGCTTGCCCGGAAAAAAGTTTGATTTTTTTTTTTTTTTTTTTATTGTGTGCATGTTGTAACTAATTTATTCTGATGCAATATTCTCACCAGTGTTCAATCGGCTTTGATATATTTAGATCTGTTATATTTGTGATATTTTATTTTATTTTATTTTATTTTTATTGAATCATTTCAAATGTTTTATATTTTTACCTTTTATAAAGGGCGTTTCCCCCCTAATCTTATTAAATATAGGCTATGGTTCAGGTTTAATTTTATATTGTTAAATTTGATCAATACACTAAATTAAATTAAGACACTACAAGGGCTGTTAACAATAAAATTAAATTTACACTGAAAAATTACAACTGCATTAAATAATGTTTTGAGATTTGTAGTTTTGAATAGACAAAAAAGAAATGTTGGAAAGTATGTTTAAACATGAAACTAAGCCTCCAGTAGGTGGCCGTCTTAATGAGTCAGCCATTGAGTCGTTCATTCAAACACTGAATCGTTCAGTAACACACATGTTGGTGTGAGACGCGTTACGTTTCTGCTGTGTGTGATGGTATTCACGTATAATTTATACAAAATAAATTTCACATCCACATACTATATCCCAATATTCCTTAATATGTTATTAAAGGCTATGAAAACAAATATAGTGACTGTAAGACTATGCAATATGTGCAAATAGGGGGATAAAATGTTATATCACTCTAACATTGTAACATTCTATTGTATTCTATACTATAGTCGGTATATGGTTGTCGTGTTTGTATTGTTTCTCATTTTCATGTTGGAAGAAACGATGATAATATTAGATGATATTATTGGGTGAAAAAACGTGCCACTGACAGATGTTGCGGAGACAAAGATAACGGTTAAGTGAAGTTTAAGTGAAGCACTGTGTTTGCGAAACTTAAAGCAAGCATTTGTCTTGAGAACACTGTTGCTATTATAAGTAATCTCTCTCTCTCTCGGGGGACAGATTCGCTTACCCGCACTCTTGAACCCAGTCATGGACTCTTTCCTCTTTCAACTGGTGTTTGGATATGATTCTCGTTGTTCTGGTGATATAACTCAGTTTCATTAACTGATTTGATCAAAAATAACGCCATTTTGTAAGATTTTTTTTCCAATTGTCATCTAATTCCAAACATTGCGAGGCAGACGACGGCATTATGTGATCAAATACACAACTCATTTACCCGCTCCACAGCACCACCCAGTGGATTTAGGTGGGTGAGATTAACTGTGAGATTAAGAGGGATTTCTCATATATTCACTGCATTTACAGCCAGCAAATCAACGAATTAAAATTCTAATAGTATTTTTAGCTTTTGAATATTAACTACAGATAGAATATTCAACTATTCGAATATTCGTGCACACCACTATAGGCTATATAACGTTATAGCCAGATATGACGGCACTATGCAGCACGCATCGCCACAGACGAGTATCTCTTCATTAAACCAATGCACAAACTACAACAAAAACCAAAAGTTGCAAATGCTCAACATGCAATTATATTAATTAAAAGTGAAGAAACTGAATGATCTTACCAGAGCTGCTTGTCCGCACTCGCTCATTCCGGTCTTTGATTTTGAAATGATCGGATGATCAATAAAATGCAGCCCATATCTGTTGTTTTGACGCCGTTAATATAGTGCGGTAATTGAAGATCGGATTTATATCTGTTTTGCGGAGACATTTATGTGCCAATAAGCATTAGGGATGGCATGCAGTTGTTTCAAACAATGGTATAAAGCTATTCAAAACATAATTTAATGTAAATTGTGATTATCTTAATCAAAATTATAATTTAAAGGGGAATAATCAACTATTATGATTTGTCAATCGTGCAGCCCTACTTTACACATATTTCAAGCTGCGTTGCCCAGGCAAAGGTATACGATACATCATAACAGAATTGTGGATATGAGCTGGACTAATAGACATGCTCTAATTATGAATGTTAAAGATTAAATAAAGTGCTGTGCTAATCTCTAAGCCTTCTCTCATCATTAATTCATGAAGGAAAGCATCCATTTCAAAACAGCAAATAAAGTGTATACTGCACATGAAGAGAAACACTGTTTGTAAACAGTCCTTTAGCAGCTTCAAGCTTGATTAAAGGGACCCTGCTTCAGTCAATGCAAAAACTACACACACACACACTAACAAATTGTAGAGATCAGCAGAGAGTTGCAAGATGTTTTCATGTCATTTTTAATGCAGGTTGTTTTGTTTATTCGCAATGGTGGGGAATTATAACATTTTCTTTGGCATTTGTGCAATTACATACATTTTAGTTTTAAATAGGGATGCTCCATTCAGGATTTTTGCAACCGATACGGAGTACCAATTTCTTGTCATACTGATCCCGATTCCAACGCTTCACTGATTTGTAAGCTCTCTGATCACTGTTAACCTCTTTGCTTTTTTGTTTTGTTTTGTTCAATTTGTAATGGTAATTATGTAATTGTTAAAACCATTAAAACCATTGTTACCGATTTGGTAAAAAGTTTGATATCTATTGATTATGTGTACGTTTTCTACCTTAGCACGCTGTCACAGTGCTGGAGAATCCTTTATTTCAGGTAATCTGCTATTAATCATTATCACTGATCAGACTCAGACATGTAGCCTATGAGCCAGGGCCCAAAAAGCCTAACGTGTCAGGGATATGCGTTTTCCAGATAGGCTACCAAGTGTGTTGTTCACTCTTGATTTGATATTTGAAGGAAAAATACAATTGCGGAAGTTGAGATCATGCTTTGATTTGTCTGACTCTGCAGTGAGGCGCTGGCACGTGTGTTAAGAGATGCATGACTCATTGTTATATCCACCGATCGGGCAGGCCAAGTAATACAAAATAAAATTCCAAGTAATTGCGGGTGGATAAGCGATAAATCCTTTTTTGTTTGAGCAAATTTTGTGAGCCCTGTGGCTGAATCATTCCGCTTGCTTTTTCTCCACACGCTTTCAAAACAAATCCTCACATGTACTCAAGGGAGAGCTGAAGCACATTAAACATGCCTATATCCAATCGTAGTAGTGGCGTTTACTTACAAGTCTTAAGTGTGGCACGTTGATAAGAACCGAGCGTTCCAGGATAGAGGCTAAAAAGCAGTGAAGAAAATAGCCTATTACTACTTACCTCATAAATAAAAAGCCAGTTCATGAACCCATCACATTTAGTTTTAGTAGTATGATTATTCAAATAGTTTTAGCACCGGGAGAGTCTGTACATGCACAGCTTTTGTGTGCAAGAAGAATACCAGTGTTTCAGTGACATAACTACATTAAACTACAATATCTAAATGTTGAACATAAATCTATAATACTGCAATATTTGTGGGTCATGGTGATACTTATTATAATTATTAATACCTTTATTTTACCTTAAAATATTGTAATATTGCAATTTGTATCAAATTGTAACACGAGTGTAATGTTACACCCATATTTCTATTGTGTATGTGTGTGAGTGCATTAACTTATCTTTTTCTGGAATATCTGAACATTAATTGTGATTGATAAAAATCACAATTATTTTGCTAAAAAATATATATATATTTTAACTATTATAAATAAAAGTGCATGGACAACCCTTGCTAGTAAAATTCTCCATTTAGCGATCATTGAGGCACGTGGAGAAAGTCAATTCCCACCCTGTCCATCAAGAACAAAAAAAAAAGATCCATTATTTAAGAGTGCTTGTTGCATTTGCTAGACACAAACAAATTCAACATAAATGCAGTCAACCAGTGCACAAGCACAGCTGGTGCCATTGTAACCTACATTTTTTCTTTCTTATTTAAGATCTCTATGGCAACATTTCAGTTCATGCATATCATTTGAATTTATTATTTCACTAACCGGTTGTTTAAAATGTTGAGTGTGCAACAGACCAAAAACGGTTAGACTAATGGTTCGCATCCTATTCTAGAAAAAGACTAACCGTTCAAAGCGCAAATAAATGAAGGATAGCTAATGATCACTTGCTACCCTTAACCTCAAATTAAATTTAGAGACTCTGATCTGAATTATTAATGCAAATCACATCAGGACAAATGTATTACTTAGTCAAATCAGCATGCTATTTCCTATAAGCTTTTGGTGCTGACCTGACCAAACCCTGCAACAACAACAAAAAAAAAGTTCAAACTTGTGAAAGACTCTCTGAGGTCAGTAGCTCAGCTTTGTTTGGACATACAAATATAATCTGATTGAATCGTGGATTACGGTCTCCTCGACACAGTTCAATCACATACTGGATTTGTCAACAACTCGCTGCTCTCACGGTCTTTGTTGATAAAACCGTGTGTAGCAGAAGCAGAGGATGAAGCAACTGCTGTTCGGTTCGATCCTACTCACAATATGTTCCTCATCATCACTAGTTACAAAACAACTTTCTGCGCTTTTCACACAACTGAAAGCAAAGTTTACCAAAAGTTTCCAAATCAAGCCTTGCATTTTTTGCACACCAAGCTGTAAAGAGCCTCCTCCTGTATCTTCTCCTGTCCCAATGCAATGGGCAAAATCCTTTAATTAGTTTTTGTTTTTAAATACCCTAAATGACAATGATCACGGAGCACGATCCATTCAATTAGAGTGAGGCCAATTCTCATTTTAGTCTTGGTCCTGATTAGACATGTGCCGATTTTCGATAATGCGATTTATCACGATAATGAATAGGCACGATATTGTTATCGTGGGCACTTTAAAATATCGTAAATAATAATTTATTAACAATTAATATTTTTTTTATAATCCACTCAAGCATTCTTTGCCCATCAACCATATAAATGCTCAACAAGCTGTATTCTGCGTCAAAGGGACACGCGCTCAGATGTAAGATGAGAAGCACATGAACGAGTGAAGGAGACGCCGCTCAGTGACAGCAGAGGGCGCTGATGAACTGCAGAATGCAGCTGTTACCCCGGAAACCCGCAAACAAACAAAACGCGTGTTGTTTTTAAATCTCAATGTTGTTCATCACAGCCCCAAATACTTAATACAGAAAGACTTAATAGGCTATTTAATTTCAAACTTAAACATTTTTATGTTTTAATCTGGACTACAACATGCCCTAATAATTAGAACTGTTCTGATTATTTGTCATTGTTCAGTAAAACTTTGAGACATACGACTTCGTTAACATGTTAATTCATTATTACCAAACTGACAATGAAAAACACTTATAAAGAATTCATTATTCTAAGTAATGTTAATTTCTTAGTTACTATTTAATAACATTAAAATCAAAATAACTTTTTAATGGACCTAAATCTAACAATGATCAGTATTTCTTAACTAACATTACCAAAAACATTATACTTTCTGTAACAAATGTAGCTATTGCTCAACCTTAGTTAATGCATTAAATAATGAGACCTTTTTGTAATTTGTAACCTGTTGTTCTTTATAGCCTAATTCTTTTACACTTTAATCTGTTTGAAAATTGTACTTTTACAGCTCTGAAAAAAATCCGGAGACCACTTAACATTGATTTCTCATTGAGTGGTCTCTTAATTTTTTTCCAGAGCTGTATATATTTTTGGTGCATTATTGTATTTAAACATTCAGTTTTTGTTCTTACAAAAATAGTTCTTAAAGCTGTTATGCTATGGCAACACTTTTTTTGCAACTTTATATTTCAATATCGTGATAAAACTTCAGCAATTAATCGCAACATGAAAAATTGATATCGGCACATGCCTAGTCCTGATGCTGAATGACAATACTCCACTGATACTACTTATTAGCTGGCTATTTCTGTCTGGATCAAAGAAACTGGCCCAAAAATGTGACATCCAATGTACTTACATCAAAGTTGTTGAGGGCGTAGGCTAGCTCTCCTCCTCCTGCAGGCTGGGAGAAGCTCGAGTCCTCGCTGCTGGTAGCCTGGGCTGCATTAGATATGCCGGAGACAGCGTGCTGCAGCTGCTTGTAGATAAGGTCCCGGTTGGCCTTGTACGCGGCCACATCTGGGTGCTGCAGACAGGCATGTGAAGCCTTGTACAACATAGGGACGTTCCTCTGAAGGACACCACGAGCTGCCGCCATTTGGTCTTTGTGATGGACGTCCTTGAGTTCCTGTCATAAAAAAAGAGGGGGAAGGAGAAGAATTTAGGGGTGATGTTAGATCCCTGTAATAAGGACATTGAAGCAAGCACTCAGAGCGATGTACCGCTAAAGGCCAACATATGCTCATAATCAGATCATGAACGTACAGTCTAGCAAATCTGCAGCATAGAAAAACTTGCCATGACCACTTCCGTTAAGCAGAGACATTGGCCGTTTTGGTCATTGTCTACATTTAGAATTGACCTATCGGTAAGCCCCTCTCCTCGAACGCAAATGAGCCAATAGGAGTTGCACAGGCACTTGAACCCAGACATCTTTAGGTTTCAGCGACAAAAACACTGGAAAATCTGATGCTCTCATTGGTTTTATGGGGTTTCGGCTACAAAAATGGTAAAATTATGTTCCTGGGTTACTGTAACACTCATTCCAGGTTTTTTGGTTGTCATACTTGGCTGTTACGATTAAAGTTAGTGATAGGTAAGTAACTGTTCTTACGTCATGTAACGGTGTAAAATAGATCAAACACATAAACGATGGTCTACATTTCAGTGCATCTCTCTGTAAGATGGTCACATGTAAATTAATTTAACCTAAACCTGTGGGGTATGAACAGTGTTGATCCTGGATGTTATCATCTGCGAGCATAAGGCTTCTCCTGTCTCGTTTAGTTTGTTTTTGTAAACATTTTTGATATTTCTGTAAGTTTAAATATGTTTAAGGTCTACATTATCTGTCTTACTGTAGTTGAGGGACTCCTATTTTGATGGGTATTATACTTTACAGGTAGTGAAAGGGAGAGCTTGCAAGCATGCAGTTTATCAGAGTTGTTTTGCAGATAGATTTACCAGTTATAAACTGCCCCCACGAAAAGGTACATGGTCTATACATGTTTGTTTATTGTTATTTGTATTAGTCCTTTAGCAGTATGACTGCATGAGTGTTTTTGTGTAATTTGCTGTGTATGTTAATGATAATGCAATGGAGAGAGAGAGTTTGTGAATGAGACTTTAATGTGCACGCTTTGTTTGCTCAGCTCTTATGGTGATTTTTTGGAGTGAAAAACGATGTAATAAACTTCATAAACCATCAGTAAAGTTTGGTCATCATTCAGACAGGGTATACGCTACATTTTTTGTCCAAACATCATCCCAAGATGTTTTTTCACACTGACAGCTGTCATTGTAAGACAACAAATCCGTTTGTTTGTCCAAGTTAGCAACAGTAACTAAGGGGGGCGGAGCTTACCAATAGATCAATTGACAGTCAGTGTAAAAATGAGCCAGATCGACTTTAGCATTTCATGTTCTTTCAAGTAAATAAAATAAAATAAAAAAATAATAAAAAAACATGCTCTATTTACACTCTGTTGAACAGTTTGAAAAGAGAATGTGTCCTGAATGAACAACCTCTAATTTCTAAACTGTTCCTGTTGTTGCCCTGTACTTAAAGTCAGTGTAACGTGTTGACAAAAATTGCTGTCTGTCAGAACACAAGTTACAGCCCCACCCAAAAAATAGAGACCTGGCTTGTACAGAGTTTTGTATAGAGTCTGGGAAGTCACCTGTAGGAGAAAAAAAAAAAAAAAACAAGGCCTGCAAATCCATGGCCACAGTTTTGCAATTTGTCCCCTCAGTTTATACACCGTACCGAAAGATTCTGTCATTAAGTTTAACAAATCGTGGCCACTGATTAATTCATACCGTTAAAATTCAGTGCAGTCAGATTTTCAAACTTTACCTTTGGTTTTTTAATCTGTATCCACAAAATCATACACCAAATGTTTAAATGTTTTTTTTAAGTTTGGCAATTTTTGTGTTTTCATCATTGTGCGGACTAGCCCTCACTGAAAATGGATTCTGCTCTCTGAGGCATAACTCCTCTGAGGCACAAGAAAACGTCTTAAAAAATCTTTAGTACCCGAGCAATTTGCACCTTGGGAGTGAGCAGCATCAGCAGACAGTCACAAATGTATACATTTAGAAAGGATCAGTGTAGCATGAGAGGTAGAGGTAATTCACACTGAATAAATAAAATGAGCAGCTCTAACTCCATATTTGAACTGAGAAATAATTTTTCATTGTCAAGATACTATAATCTCTTTCAAATGTAATACAAATGTTCATTCTAATAATCAGAGAGCTCACATGGAAAATGTATCCTAAAATCCATCACTATTGACTACCACTTAACCCTCCTAAACACCCCCAGATCCCAAACAGCCAGTTCTCATATAATTGAAATAGATTTTGTCACTCTCCCTGTTCCAACCCAGTCTTGCTTCCCCCTCCCAGACCAGTACTAAGAAGATTGTTTTTGGTTATACGCATAATAACGTTAACCAGAACTACATAGCTCTTCACTCCACATGTGGGCAGATGACGTAATGCTATCCAAAGTCAGTACAACCCTGAAAGGTTCTCCTTTGATTATGAAAACATGGGGTTTGAGGGGTGGCTGCATTTTACCTGCTGCCTCTTGGCCGCCATCACATTCAGTTTGTCCACCTCCGGTTTCAGAGCTTTGTACTGGATACCCAGGTCCTGCTCCGTGCCAGCGTTTCGCACCTTGACCAGGCTTTCCTCCACCTGTGGGTCAAGCATAATAAGCTGTTAAAGAAAAGAAGCCTATGGTCGAAAATACATGTATTGAGACATTTGAAATGTATTGATGTTTATCCTGCAGACTTTGTATTTGTTAATCATTAAACTATTTTAAGGTCCCTTAGGGCAGTGTTTTTCAAAATTTAAGTGAGACCCTTTTTCTAGGTATTCCAGAATTATATTTGGTTTGTGGTTTATATTTGGTTGTGTGCTATGCTCTCTAACCTGCTCCTGACTATCTACTCACATGCCCAGATAAATAATAGCTTTCTAGGAGTATACTTTATTTTGACAAACAAATTAAAATTTGTTAAATCTGATTCTGTTGCATAGAACTACATGAAGATTATATTGATATTTAATACATTTTTTAGTAAATTCTCGTTACTTTAAATAAAATGGTTGTTACATATGGTGGTTATTATATTTTATTGACTTTTGAAAATTGACTTTTTTTATTGAAAATTATAGAATTAAATTAATAACAATACAAAAAAAATTTGGCCAAGTAAATTCAGAATATTCATTTCAGTGCACTTCTACCTTTTTCTTTTAAAATTGATGCAACGCATGTATGCAGTATATGCAAGGAAGCGCTGCTACTTGAGCGCAGAGATATCAACACATTGCAATCGCTCAACAGCCGGAGAACGTAAGGATTAGAGCAGTGATATCTCTGAAGTAGCAGTGCTTCGCCTGTGCTTCCCCAAAATATAGTACTAAGTCAATATCTGCCTAGGAAATCGCCAAGTCTTAATCTGCATCACTAACTGTACTGGTTGTGAATACGCAGGCCACAAGAAAGTAATTATGGGGGGTTGGGATCACTTACTCGGGACATGCTATCTGGCAACATAGTAGGGGTGTAAGAAAATATAAATACACGTGAATATCGCAATATGTTTGGCGATACTGTATCGATTCTCAAAAACGCTGTATCGATATTTATATATTTATTTATTTATTTACATCCAAGATTCGTGGCTTTGTGTTCGGTTTAAACCACAGACTGTATAACACCCAACCGCTAGATGGCAGTGTTATCTCAGAACGTATAACTGACGCGGAGCCGGGGAAGCGCAAGGTAAAAGTGCGTGCATCACTAGTGTTTACATTAGCAAACCCAGCTCTCAAGACGATAGCATTATTCCGCTCCTGCAGTATACTGAGCTGAAGTGTGGAGTCATTTTGGCTTCAGCTAAAAAGAAGCCACTAAGGAAATCGACAAGAAACATTTTGTTTGCAAAATAGGCCAAGTTAGAATCTAATACTCAGAAACACATTGAAACAGAGCTCGCTTAACATCCTGACGTCACCCGCGCTGCTGAGAAGTGTTTCGATAGAATGTACTGCACGTTTTCCTCTCAGTAACAAAAACACATGCCAAAACTGACAGCGGTGGCAGGAGAACGAAAGATAATAGCGATGTGGATATGGATGCACCAGCTCTGCAGTTCAGTTCTTGAAATAGCACTTTATACAATAGACTGCTTTATAGAAAACAGCTTTAGGCCCCGATCACACAGAACGCGTTTTTCAGGTTCGAAAACGCGAGGCGCACTGCACTCCCTTTTTTGGTCGGCGTTTTTTCATTCAAAAATGAGCAGTGCGCTTTACAGGTGATTCGGGGGTTGCCTAGAAACATTACTGTCAGTCAAATCAATGTAACGGTCAACACAACGGAAGGCCCGCCTCTTTATTCATTCGTTTGGACAACAGAACATAAGCGCGATGATGTTGCGCGCTTCTCTGCTCAGTTGACTTTTTTTCAACTTCATGCGCTCGGAGCGCTCCAAAAACGCGAGGTGCCCAGGGCGCATAAGCAGCGTGCATAACGCTCTCTGGCAACCGAAATCCATTCAAAAAAGGCGCCTCTCGCTGCAAAAACGCATTCTATACGAACGGGGCTACTGTGTTAAATATAAAACAAACAGTCATTCAGTCATGAAATGGACTGCCCTTTCTGTTGTTAAATAGCCACTGCTATACTGTGAACCTTTAAAACATTTACACATTAAGAATCCTGCAGTCACTTTACATTTCCCTTAACTTAGATTGCACATTGCATATGATTAGTGATATAAATTATAGGCTGTATTAATTAAATAAAATACGTTGTCTTGTGTTTTAGGCTTATGGTTTTTCTTTATTCTTTTAAATTATAAAAAACAAAAACACACAAAAAAGAAATAATCGCAATATATTGCCTCTCTTACAATATCTCAATATATTGCAATATATCGTATCGTAACCCCTGTATCGTGATACGTATTGTATCGCCAGAGTCTTGGCAATACACAGCCCTACAACATAGGATTATATTCATTATGCTAAGCTAGCAGCAACCCTGCCAAACTAAAACAATGCATGCACTGAGACAAATATGCATTTGCCCACATATCTAAATGTAGGAAAGCTGAATAATTCCTATTTCTAAAAACAGTGGCATGTTCCTTTAAGTGATGTCTTGATGATCTATGTTTAAATATTTAATCTATGTTTAAATAAAAAAACTGACAGACACTGTGTATATTTCAACAACAAATTGGAAATTTAGAAGATAATGCAAGAACTTTACATGCTTGCAAAATATGAGTGTTGATTATTATATCTAAAAATAAATAGAAACTGAATTTTGGTTAATAGCTTGGCCTCTGCTGTTAACCTTTAATATTATAATATAGCAGCAGGTAAGAGCTGTCTATATAATTTACAGCATTATCTTTAATTAAATGTAAGTTATAATTTAATTAATTTAAGGAAAGACAATTTGTTCAGTAAACCAGTTTAATAAAAATAAATAAGCAAAAGAGAGCGAGAGAGAGAAGATTGAAAAGGAATCTATCAAGAAAAGCCTCAAAAACAGGCATCAATATGACATTATTGTGCTAAAAAATTATTAGTGACATAACCAGTGAGCCAGAAAATGCCCCCTACATTCAGTTGTAATCATTGGACTTCATTCAATCACAACAGTAAAAGCGAAAGAAAAATTGCAGATAATAATGTCCAACTCTATTATGGTTTCTCCTTTCAGTTTATTCTAATTAATTCAACAAATGCATTAAACAAATCATTAGTACTTCAGACAAAAATATTTCATGGTCACACAAGCAAATTAAAAAGATTCATTTGATCATTCAAGCTGAACTTCCAGAACAATTCAATGAAGAAAACAGTAAGGGGGAAAAAGCACCTAGTCTTCAACAAGAAGGCTTCTGCTTCCACTTGCACATACATCCATCATAAACTTCACACGAAAAACACTAGCATAAAAATCTAATTGTAACTTGAGAAAAAACAAAAACAAACAAAAAACTCCACCTGTATCATACATTTCAAATTAAATCTCTGAGAGAGAGGTTTTCCACAGCCCTGCCAAAATGGTGAAATCCTTATGTGCACAAACATGACAAGACCTCTCTACAGTGCATCAAGGACTACACAGTTTGATTTAATAGTATGTTGCTTGCAGAAACGAAGTGAATGTAATCTAGTTTGGACCAACAACCTATAGACTAAATGCAAACAAATCTAATATAAAACCAAGGCGTATGTGAAACAAAGTGAAGACTACAGCAAGTCCTGCAACATGCAACTTCCCTGCAGGGTTTTCATTTTTTATATGAAGGGTCTATATTCACACACAGTAACTGTGCTTGTTGTGCATATAATTACTGCTGGAGGAAGTTCAATAAAAGTTGGGCAATAAAGCCTGGGGGCAATAGAAGTACTAACACCAGTGCAGATGATAAACGGGATAAATAGGACAAAGCTCGGGTGCCTTCGTGTATGCTTTACTCAGTCTTCTGGACCAAAGCCAGTTCCCTGTGGAACTCCCTTTAGCTTTAGCTTTTTCTCAGATCCAGAGACTGACAAGGGCTACAGTTAACGAACAGGGGTTATAAAAAGAAATCTGAAATCAGTGGTGGACTTAGTCTAAGTGCTACTGCCAGATATGAAGGTTCAAAATAACCTTGCTATCGCTCCAATATAAATGGTCACACCTGTTATACGCAGAGAACATTTTGGCAAATTTCCAGCATAAAACTTGCATTCCAACAAGTGTCACACATTTTAAAAAGACAAACCTGATACTTTGCCAGAGAGTTTCTGCTGGTTGGCATGATGCAAGCCACTCCAAAGTGAAATGGAAATTGCCGGGCACACACTGCCCATTTTCACATTACCCCTCCGGGGCATGTCTAGAGTGATCAGAATCTTAAAAGAGTCTTTCACCCAAAAATTAAAATTGTGTCATCACTTACTTTAGACAGTAACCAAAGGTTCTTGCATTTCTCGTAAGCGATGACAAGGCAATGAATATGCAAACCCACAACATAAAATTGAGAGCAACCACAGAGTAGGGAAATTATAAGTAAGTATAACAACTTAAATTAAGACAAAACAAGCACATGCAGAAAGAAAACTCTGCGTGTTTAAGTCCCTGTAAATACGAGTAAATCATTTGTGCAACCAAATTTCACACTAGGTAAAAATATTTAATTTATAAAATGTAGACTATGCGGTGCAGGGCTCTACATAGTGGCCATTTCGGAATTGGTGGCCACCGAAATTTCTCCATAAAAAAAAAAAAAAATGCCGTTTGGGGGGTAAAATCTGCGTTATTTTGGCAAGATTGTCCACTAAAATTCACAGTCCTGGGTCTATTACATAATTGAGGTCACTTCAACCCGCAGACATGGAAAACAACCCTCGGGGAAACCGCAGACTTGGCAACAAAGTGTATTCGAGTTCTGTTGACATTTGACAACTAACATTATGTGTCACTCTGTTTGGTTGTAGGTCTATCCTGTTTCGATTGAAATGCCCCATAATTACAGCCCAATGGAGCAGAATCAGACTCGTATTCTGACTAGAATTGAGTATGACAATGTCAGGCTAGCACTTAACTGTATTTCATGATCAAAGTGATTCCAGGTATCACTGCAGTGCATACTTTCAAATCCAGTTTCACTTTATTTCGCCAGTCTGAAAGGCATGCTGTCTAACTCCAACCAATCAAACCTTAGGTACCCGGCCCAAAATGACCCAACAACCAATCAGAATTGCCACCTTCAGGTTCATGAACGAGTACTCTTGCCCATCCCTAGACAGACAGCAAGTTCAATTATTCATTATTGGTATCACTGTTCTCAGTATGACTCAAGGAATCCATCAAGACAGGTTTCATTAAAATAGGCAGAATTATTAATTCTAAACTTAATAATTTGAGTATGATCTGAGCCAATTTTTGATCTGACTCCAGTTTTTGTGCAGAACGTACATATAGACTAGATTCTGTATATGATTTATCACGTTTATATTGTTTTACATTTTCATGTTGAGGAAAACAATATTATGTGGATGATTTTCTCGTATGAGAAACGTGCCCTGCTGACAGACATTGTGTAGACACAAAGAACGGTGTCAAGTTACATTTTCAGCACTGCGTTTTCTGTTCTTAAACCTGTGACAAAATGTAAAAGAAAGCATTTGTCTCAAGATCAATTTGCTACCATACAAGTTCTTTCTCCCACACACAGGGTACAGCTCTGCTTGCCTTTCCTCATTCGAACTGCTGTTTAGATTTCATGTAATTTCAAAAGTAACTCCATTGTAATTTCAATCAATTTCACTTAAAATCAATTTCACTGCATTTATGGCCAAAGCAAAGCAACACAGTAAAATGTTAATATTTTTATTTTTCAAATATTAATTACAGATTGGGCAGATCAAATAGGGCTGTTAAAACGATTAATCGCATTCCAAAATAAAAATTCTCTACATAAAATGTGTGCTGTGTATAATTACGCATGTGTATAAATATGTATACATTATAAAACTGATACACAGTAAAAATACATGCAACTATTTCTTAAATATAACAAATATACATAATTATATACAGCGCACATGTATATTATTGTGACGAGGTGGACGAGCGAGGAAAGTGGGAGGAGCGAGAGGAGACCGGTGCGTGATTGAAAATGAGCGTCACTGGTCGAGTCCTCTCATGACATATAATGATGAGCGACGACAGAGGACCAAGCCTGGACTTTAAATTGTGGTTTTATGTTTTAGTGTGTATGTGCAGGGCTGCTCGCGTAACTTTCTGTTGGTTTATTTATTTCATTAAAGGTGGGGGGACACTCAGTTTCAGTCAATCTCATGTCAATCTTGAGTACCTATAGAGTAGTATTGCATCCTTCATATCTCCAAAAAGTCTTTAGTTTTGTTATAGGCTGTACCGAGTCTTTCCGGAAAAAAACGAGCGCCTGGAGGCGTATCGAGTGGGCGGAGCTAAAGAATGACGAGCGCGCAGCTACAGCACGAGAGCTTCTGAAAGCTGACATCCTCAAGCATGGAGAAGAAAAAGTTACCCTAATAAATGGCTATTAATCAGATTCAACTAATACATATATGGTCCAGAATCAGATCTGGAGGCTGAAATAAATTGAACAGGAGAAGCAGCAACAGCAGGACGTCCTTCTCTGTGGTATGTACTTATTTAGTGGACTGTCAACATTTGTGTGTTTACTCGAAGTTTATGAGGACATGATTCGGTTTATGGACTATTGCATACGACTAAACCTTAGCAGTAGCAAGCAAAACAGTTTAGCACGTCAGACTAGTGTAACGTTATACACAGAACAACAATGGAGTAACCGTTAGCGCATTTGAATGACGAAGCACACTTTGTGAGAACCTCCCCTAGGTTTATGTTTGGGTGGTTTTACAATAATCAAACTGACACCTATATTGGTCATCTAAACAAATGTATTTACACACACACCATACATTGCATGCTCCATTGATAAATTAACTATACACGATCGTGTCGTTTACTGATGTTTACTCACGCGACGATAGCCAACAACATAGACATTTGAAGCAGTTTTACTCCACGCCTGCTTCCAAAGCAGGACCGAACCTTTATCGCTGGGACCGCTCCGTCAAAAACACACTTCTTTGGTAACCGTTGATTTTGTGAAGTCCTGTGACAGCAGTGACTGTGGAGATCCACTTTTGCGACACGACTGAAGCGTCATGTTGTGAAGCTTCCCGTCATTTCTGCGTTCAAATGCAGCACTGCCTTCCCGGAATGCTGTGCTGAAGCGTTGAAGTCGTTTGACGTCACCCATAGGAATAAAGTGGAGCGCGGCGGGACAGACATGTTCACGGACCTGCAGCTGAGAGCAGTGTTTATGGGCGTGCATTTCCTCTCTCGCTCTGGTCACGCGCGCGCACCTTTCCGGGAGAAGAGCCCGTATGGCCCATACAAGGACCTTCCGATCTGTTGACATCAAGCCGACCCATACTCGAAAAAAACTCTCCGAAACCGGAAGGAGTATTTTTGACACAGAAATACTCCATCAAACGTCCAACATTAGTTTTTGAAACTTTGTCTAGGTTTAGGATGGGAATCCAAGTCTTTAACAGTGTAAAAAGCTCAGTATGCATGAAACAGCATTTCACCGCCCCCCCGCCCCCTCCCCTTTTAAAGTCTTTGAATGTTCACCAGTTCCCACCTCCTTCCCTGAACAACTATGTTACAATTATATAAACAATTTTTTATTTTGGATGCGATGAATTGTTTAACAGCCCTAATTTGAATATTTGTGCACACTATTATTATTATTATTATTACTATGAAGTACATTCTACTGTGCAGTAGTAATAATTTTAATTCATATCTTCAATTTAGACCAAACATTTATTTTGGCAGGTTGTTATGAACTTGTATATGTAATCGATGATACTGTGGCTTTTTGGGCTTTAAAAATTCACGGACAATAATCCATATTGCAAATTAATTAATTGTAAGGCCCTAATTTTGATTCATTAATTTAAAAAATAAAACTTTACAGTAAATTCCATTTGAGACTGGATTTCATAATTCCTTGCACCTTTTCTGCCTTGGAGCTTCACATTTTAAAAGGATAGCATTTATTTGCAACAGAAATCTGTTAGATCATCACTATAAATTTCTTTACAGTCACTTTTGAGCAACTTAATACATCCTTGCAGAATGAAAGTATTAATTTCTTCTTTTTTTTAAACAATACTTGACTTTTTACTTTTACGTCAACCATCTTGTCAAGGAGTAAAAATGTGCATGTGTCTTACCAGTTTGAGCTGAAGCAGAAGCTGGTACACATCAGCCATGTCCGCCAGCACAAGTAGATGAGTGACAGCAGAAAGAAGGGCACGTGCAGCACGGACCATATTGCCTCTCTTAACTGAAGAACATGGATCCTCTGCAAATTCTCCAGAGGCCATCTTCATGGAATCTCCTTGAGAAAAAGATTTATACACAAAGGCTCATTATTAGCTTTAATTTGTCCTTTCGTAGCACTCATGATGCAAGAGCAGCAAGGTCAATGGAAATTATAATTTCCCAATGTGAAAGACGACATAACAGATAACTTTACATCTAAAGATGCAATTAATTCCAAAGCGGTCCTTTGAAATGCTAAAGACTGGGACCTAATTATTGTCCATTATTTGATTAAATTCTGGCTCTATTAATTGACAATGATAATACCATCCAAGGTCGTTTGCGAGACAACAAACACACTACAGCATGACGTACACTACAGCATAAAGATGTTGCTACTGAGTTTCATTAGTGGCAACCCAGCCACACAAACTCAGTAAACAATGAGCATAACAGGCAAAACATCAATAATTCCCAGTAACAAAGAGCTAAAATGACGAGCTGTGAAACCCCAAAACATATTTTGAAACATGAACTGATATGTACAGGCAGCACATGTTTTATAAACAAGTGGAAATTGGTTATTTTGTAGCTCAAAGCCTATGGTCTATATTCATGCACTCACCTAAAGGAGAACACCATACTTATACTGTGTTTGACCCCCTTTCAACTTCAGACCTGCCTTAATTCTATGTGGCATTGATTCAACAAGGTGCTGAAAGTATTCTTTAGAAATATTGGCCATAATAATAGGTTAGCATCTTGCTGTTGATGGAGATTTCTGGGATGCATATCCAGGGCACGAAGCTCCCGTTCCACCACATCCCAAAGATCCATGTTCTCATTGGCCCTCATTTATCAATCTTGCGTAGAAACTGGTGTATATGTTGGCGTAAGATTATGCTTGCACTCCTCTCACCGCCTGATTTATGAAACTGTGCGCACCTCTGCAATTCAGGTGTACGCAATACTTGTCCTTGATAAATGCGGCGGCTGAAAACGATCGCCATTAGAATAACACGCCCCTATATATTCAAGTCTCCGCCTCCCCCACGCCCTCATTTTACACCATGGACAAACAGAAGACGGCAAAGAAACAAAACTTCTCCGACGTGGAGATCGGGCGCGCTCAATCATCTCTTTAGTCCACTTAGTCAGGGCACTGATTAGGACATAAGTCAACGGGCTGACTCCCTGATCAGTGTCCTGACTAGTGGACTAGTGAGATGATTGAGACGCGCCCATCGAGACCATCACCAGGGAAGTGGAAAAAAAACCAAAATTGTTTTATTTGGGAGTTTAAAGAGTGGGAATAAAGACACCTACAAAAACAAAATATGGACCCAAATTACGAGTAGCTACTCTTAATAGAGTGGATGAGAAGCGCACTCCAGCAGTTTAAATAGCTGTTTGGATGATAAATTACCATCACAATGCATTATTTTTCAGATATTGTACAATAGTGATGATGATGTGATGTGGAGTAAGATTCATTCACATTAATAATTACATGACAATTTGTAAGATTCTTCTTATTATTATGATTATTATTCTTAATGACGCTTGTTATTCAGAAGAAGAATGTCGTTTTTATTGATTTTATTATTATTTAAAAGAAGAAGGCCATTTTTATTATTTTGTCAGTCTGAATTATTTTAGTCCCAGTCCGTGCGCAGCTGCCGGGCCAGGCGGGCCTGAAACGTCAGATAAAGCGCACAGGCTCGCGACTGGAGGAATACATATGCCTACAGATCAAACGCTTTGGTAAAGTCACACAAATTAAACATTGACTTTCATGTTGCACAAAAATAAACACTAAATGTTGTTGTTGTGGTTTTTAACAGTGGGTCATATAGCATATCTTGTCAGTGCGTTTTGTGGTGTTAGGAATTGTTTTTCTGCGCATTTTCGCACTAACTCAAACGTGCGTACACCACCTCCTGAGCTGGCGTAGGATTTGAGCGTGCCGTACACCAACGTCCATATTGATAAATCTCAAAGTCGCCGTGGGTTTGGGTGTACGCAAGGTGTACGCTGGAAATTTGGTGTACGCACTTTTGATAAATGAGGGCCATTGTGTTTACACTAAATTCTGACTCCACCATCTGAATGTCTCAACAGAAATGGAGACTCAGACGACCAGGCAACATTTTTCCAGTCTTCAACTGTCCAATTTTGGTGAGCTTGTGCAAATTGTAGCCTCTTTTTGCTATTTGTAGTGTGGAGATGAGTGGTACCCGGTGGGGTCTTCTGCTGTTGTAGCCCATCCGCCTCAAGGTTGTGTGTGTTGTGGCTTCACAAATGATTTGCTGCATACCTCGGTTGTAACGAGTGGTTATTTCAGTCAAACTTGCTCTTCTTTCAGCTTGAATGATTCGGCCCATTCTCCTCTGACCTTTATCATCAACAACGCATTTTCGCCCACAGGACTGCCGCATACTGGATGTTTTTCCCTTTTCACTCCATTCTTTGTAAACCCTAGAAATGGTTGTGCATGAAAATCCCAGTAACTGAGCAGATTGTGAAATAATCTGACTGGCCCGTCTGGCACCAACAACCATGCCACGCTCAGCATTACTTAAATCACTTTTCTTTCCCATTCTGACATTCAGTTTGGTGTTCAGGAGATTGTCTTGACCAGGACCACACCCCTAATGCATTGAAGCAACTGCCATGTGATTGGTTTATTATATAATTGCATTAATGAGAAATTGAACAGGTGTTCCAAATAATCCTTTAGGTGAGTGTAAATCTAGACACTTGGAATTGTGTTAACCAAGAGTCATAACTCAAGTAACTAGTAGTATAGGAACAGGGCAAAACAAGTTAAAATATACATGAAAGTGACTTTTTTCACTTATGGAAAAATAGGGATCGCATATAGATCATATATGGACGGGAGCAAGGGCGTTCAAGTTATGAACATATTTCATGTAATCTAGTGCTCTAAACATGAACCAGGGCTATGTGCACACATATATAATCACATCTTTAAAAGAAATGTGCACAAGTAAAGATACCATGAACGTAATGATGAATTATTCTGATACACAGAAGACAATGATGTAAACTGACAATTCAAAGAACAATGGACAAAAAGTAACTATGCCTTTATTCTTTCAGTGCTAAAATGACATTTAATTTGTTCAGAGACTGCAGTGGTCTTAAATATTTTTAATAATTTATTATAATAGCGTGTTGCAGGTCTTTTGTTTGTTTGTTCGTTTTTTCTTCATCCTCTACTCTCCCATCTTTCCACAGCTTTCCACAACCATTTAAGACTTTCAACTCTGAGGTATAAATGACCAGGCCACACAGGGGGTTCATGACACTTTAAAAGACAATTCAAGTTGGTCTGATTCAGCCACCCCACGGTCTGTCATAAGAGCAGAGCTAACCACTACACACAAGAACAACTAACAAGGTGAAATATAGAGCTAATCACCAGGGCAGCGGGTGTTCATGTTCAAGGACAAATGCCAGTGGTTAGGAGGTGACGGGTTAATTGCATTAGGATGTCATTTAGTGAAATGCTAGATGGAAAGTCAAAAGCAGTGAAAAACTGTGGTGAAAGCAAAGGCTTGATTCATGTCTGCTTATAGCCAGAGCTCTCTGACACATGCTAGAACACCAAACGAGTTCTTTCAGTGAAGGTCGAGTCCCCGGGATAACACTGACATCTTATCTGATGTGCCTGCGAAAGGGGTGTCATCACTTGCCTTCACATTCCAGTTGGCTTATGTTGAAAGCTTAAAATATTGAAATGAATGAGCACAGTCATACAACCACAAGCCTCGCATTCAACATAGTCTTGTCGAATGTGTCGGCAAATAAAACGGAACACAATCGTGCAGATCTCCACATCCCACTCAAGCCAAGCATAAAAATAAAAAAGCCTGCAATGAAAGCAGCCAAGAGTGCAAGTAATAGCCAAGTTCATAACTAGCCTGAACTAAAATTGACTCAATGAAAAGAGAGAAAAATCACTTTGAGGAGGCAGTGAATAAAAGCTCTGTGTGTTTGCGTGGGGGAGGGGGGGGGGGCTCATTCTTTCCTTTGTTGGTGTTTGGAAAAATTTGCAGTGTTCCCTGGTAACAGGAAGAGTGTCTCACTGAAGACGGCAATCTAAAAAACTAGATTTCCTCAGTTATTATGAAAGTGGTGGTTTCCAGCTGAACCGTAGCTCTCCAACCCTTTCTATTTTTAACCATCACTTAAAAATAGATTTGTCCGATCACAGACCGCACAAAAAGTATGGAGAACTACTAAGGACTCAGAGACTGTCATTCCTTCCAGAGGGTGCAATCAATAAGACCATTTTCACAGACCTGATAGTGATCAGTGCACCCACAAAAAACTCACATTTATCACTTCTTAGGCAGCGCTCACGAGAGGACCATAGTGGCCTGTGATGAAATGTTGAAAGCGGATGTCTATAGAAGGCACAATGAACATCCAGATACCTTGCAGGGAAGGCAGGCGGCATTCTCATTCCCAACATTCTTCATCGTCCCCTTGAAAGGTGCAAAGCAATCAAAATCGGTTTCTACAGTAAATAAGATACATTCCACCCAGGAGATATGCTGCTAATGTTGCACATATACATGCACCAGACAACTCTGGAGCTGTTAGGGGGAGAAAATCGTTCAAGGATTCAGTGGTTTCTAGCGTGCATTACGCAACGATTACTTTTGCCTGGTTTGCAGAACAGCTGGTAAGCCACAGCTGGGTCCCAGGATCTCTTTTCAATCTAGGAAAGCTTTAACCCCACTCAATGGTGGCATTATCAGTCAAACCATGCATGGTCGAGTAAAACTGCATAGCTGACAGTCTCCGGCACCAGCAAGCAACAGTGTCTGGATTCCACAGCCAATGACAGCATACCAAAACCAATGTGACATTCCCCGGAATCACAGCAGCATGCTGGCCGGCGCTTAACAGATTTTACAGTGCAGACTAAGCCAATAAACACTGAGTGCCGAATCTGAAACTGACAAAGATGTTATTCCAACAAGTGATAAGTGACTTGAGCTTGCACTCTGCATCTAAAAAAAAGTGCGAAATGGCACACTAATTCCAGAAGAAGGAGGGCATTCCAACTCAGGAAGCTCAAGTCAGCAATTCACTATAAATGAGACCGTATGTTGATGACTTCACGGTTACAGGTTATTTCCGTCAAATGCCATCAGAACGCAACAGGCTTGAACTGAAATCTCACAAGAAAAGCATTGCCTTCTCCACATCTGACATCAACCTTGACAACTGGCAGACTCTGTGTATATTTGCAAGTTGTTTTGCATTTGTCTTCTCATTTTTGGCAACAGAGCATAAATAAAAATATCTTGGATGGATCAGTGCAGCAAGTCAAGGCAAGCTGTTGTCAATGTGAGAAAAATTTGCAAAATGTGACAATCCCCCTTAGCACAGGGAGCATAGCCATATACCTAGGATTAGTTAGCAATAGGCGTCAAAATGCCAGGCAAATTTAATTTACACCGTAAACTGAAGGCCTCCAAACTCATGTTGATATGATGAGGCTGTCACATCTTAGTTAAATGAGTCATGTGCGCTAACTACAGTGTAGCAGTGCCCGCATATCAATATCAGCAGTATTTTTAAATCAAAAATGCATGGCAAACAAGGCATAAAGAAATGAGTCGTGGTGCAATTTGACCGGGTTAAACCTTTCTATTAACCTGCATTCTCTATCCTCTTTCCGCAAGACGACACAGCAGAGATATCAGTGATGTTCTGTAATGAGAACGAACAACATGAGATTGAGTGAGAGGATGTGCTGGACAACAGTCTTTTGGGGGGGCACACACTCCATTGCATGATAGCGGTAACTCTGATAACACAAGCCAAGCCCTCTTAATTCAAAAATCCATCCACACATGCAGATAAGCACAGACAGATAATGAAAACAGGAAATGAAACCACTGATTAAAGCCATTGTTTGAATTAGGATACTCAACCGTTTCTAGTAACAGTTTCAATAGCTGCAGCCACTTTTGAACTCTTATAATCAGGGATGCTCCGATCAGAAATTTTGCAGCTGATACTGATTACCGATTGGCCAATACTGATCCTGATCATTGAAGATTTATACAAGTAATAAGCTCTTGTTGTTTTTTCAGATAAGTAATGCCACAGATATTATTTACAGTAATGTTATAGATTTTAATTTTTATTGAGAATCAGATAAGCACAACAAATATTAAATTTTACAATGAACGTTTTGAAAGGCCTTAAAAAACAGGGCTTATGCAAAACGCTATTCATATTAGGATAGTATGGCTTATTAAAGTGCCTAAAAGAGTTAATGTCAAAGGAACATAATTACAGCTCATAAGGTGCATTTAAACATCGTCCAATATATGATTGGAAACAAAAACACTGCAACTCGTAAATAAACAAAAATAGTTTGATATAAAAATTATTCTGAATATTATTCAGCAGGTGCTGAGTATGTGTCCCTTCCTACACCCTTCTTAAATTGGTATGGCAGGATTGTCTTTATAAGTTCAAGCTTTTCTGTATTAGTGAGATATTTGTTGTGAGATGTATTAGTTCTTTTCATGTGGCTGTACTGAATAGTCGCTCACCATCAACACTCCGAGCACTAAACATCACACACTAGAAATATAAATACAACAGAAATTGTATAAAGTAATCAAATGTACAAAGACATTGTGTGTGTGATTTATTTGAGAACAATGAGAGACTGTTTGATTAACATGAATGGCAATTTGTTGATGGAAAACAAAAGCAATATTAAAAGAATGTGGAAAGTTTTAAGGGAGGTAATGGGCAGTAAAGTGAATCATTGTCAGCCATTACATTTAATTAATGAACAGAACGTCGAGATAAGTGGTGAAAAAATTGCTGATGAATTTAATTCTTTTTTTGTCAATGTTGGTCCAAATCTTGCCAAAACTATACCACTATCTAATGAAAACAAAAGTTGGACAGGTGAAAGCAGAGTCATGAAATCGCTTTTTATAAATAAAGTTAGTGAGAGTGAAATTATTTCCACTGTCTCCAAATTAAAAAGTAAATTTTCATGTGATAGTGATGGCTTAGATATGTATATTGTTAAAGAAACTATACATTGCATTATTAGACCATTAAAATACATAATTAATTTGTCTTTTAATATAGGTCTCTTCCCAGATAAAATGAAGGTGGCTAAAATTATTCCCATTTTTAAATCTGGTGACCGGTATAGTCTCACAAATTATAGGCCTATATCTTTGCTTTCTCAATTTTCAAAAATTCTGGAGAAGCTTTTTGTTAAAAAAATGGATTCTTTTCTTGAAAAACATTCCGTAATAAATGATAATCAGTTTGGGTTTCGAAGTACCCGCTCAACAGCTATGGCTTTGATGAAAATCACAGAGGACATTACTGCAGAATTGGAGAATAAAAATCACACAGTTGGAGTTTTTATTGACCTTAAAAAGGCCTTCGACACTCTTGATCATGGTATATTGATATCTAAATTACAGACATATGGAATTAGAGGTGTAGTATTAAATTGGATTAATAGCTACTTAGAAAATAGACAACAATATGTAGAGTATATAGGCCATGAATCTAAGTTGGAAAAAATACTGTGTGGAGTCCCTCAAGGCTCTGTGTTGGGGCCCAAATTATTTACGCTTTATATTAATGACCTCTGTGAGGAATCAAAGATTTTACGGTTTGTTCTTTTTGCAGACGATACTAATTTTTTTGTATCAGGGAAGAATTTAAAAATATTAATGAAAACTATTGAACAAGAATTGGTCCTACTTCAGAAATGGTTTAATAAAAATAAATTGTCGTTAAACTTACGTAAAACAAAATTTATGCTGTTTACAAATAAAAAATGTCTTGATAATGTTAGTTTGACTTTAAATGGAATAAATATTGAAAGAGTGTCAGAATTTAAGTTTTTAGGAGTACTCATTGATGAAAAATTTAAATGGAAGTCACACATAGCTTATGTAAGAAGTAAAATTTGTAAAAACATTGCCGTTTTGAGCAAAGTAAAGATTATGTTAAATTATGAGGCAATGAGAATCCTATATTGTTCCTTTATTTTGCCACATTTTATGTATTGTTTAGAGGTATGGGGAAACTCTTATTTCACTAATTTAATGCCTTTGTTTATTTTGCAAAAAAGGGTTATAAGAATAATTAATGGAGTTGCTCCAAGAGTACATACTACAGGACTGTTTCTGAGGTCAGGACTGCTTAAATTGAAGGATTTGGTTTCTTTACAAACTATATTAGTTGTATATAAAGCAAAACATAGCCTGTTACCGCATGGATTGCAAACCCTTTTTACTTTAAATAGTGAGACAAGTAGAAGAAATAATGATTTTAAACAACCTTTTGCTGGAAATACCCTCAAACAAATGTGTGTTTCAGTTTCTGGTGTGAAAAGATGGAATTATCTAGAAAATGAATTAAAATGTTGTTCAAATATTCTTCAATTTAAATATAAGTATAAACAGAAGATATTTAATCTGTACAAAGATGAATGTAAAAAAATTTAAAATTATAACAACGATGGTTTCGTCGTTGTTTTTGTTTTGAAAGTTGTCATTATTATTGTTGTTTTTGTTTGTTTGTTCTTGTTTCAGTGTGTGTGTGTGTGTGTGTGTGTGTGTGTGTATATATGTATGTATGTGTATATGTGTATGCATATATATATGTGTATGTATGTGTATGTATGTATGTGTGTGTATGTGTATGTATGTATATGTATGTGTATATGTATATATGTGTATGTATATGTATACATATATGTATTTCTTTTTCTTTTTCTTATGTTGGTGAGGCCATCCAATTTGTGACTTTGTTAATATAAGAATGGGGTAGGAGTTTATAAGATTTTTTTTCTTCATCCTACTCCTGTTCTTTTTGTCATGGAATGCATTTTTGTTGTGTTTGAGGATTGTTGTTGTGGCATTTCATGTTGCATTACCATGAAAAGAGAATGCATAAATAAATAAATAAATAAATTACGGCAGCAGCTTTATTAGCCTGCTTTCACTTAACACCGAGTGCACTGCTTACATTCACTTAAGACATAAACTTTATGATGACAATACCAAGATACTCAATATGAAAATTTCATATCACAATTAGTGACCCAAATTATCACAGTTATCAATATTATCATGGTTTTGTTCAAATTAAATGAACGTGTTCGAACAGATGCACAAACTGAAAAAAATTCAATAAAGTTTTATATTAGAAAATCAACAAAAACAAATAAATCAGCTCTATGCTTTTTTTTAAAGAAAGATTCCATTCTGTGGCATTTACTTCCTTGTGTATCACAACAGACATGCCCTCGTTTCATTTAAATGCAACTTTCATCTCTGTTTTGATTGTATTGAAAATTAAATCAGAGGACTTCACTGTAAATACTACTATAATTATTACTAAAACTTCTTGTGATCATATGTGGACGATTGTTTTGTACACTGTACAAAATGGATTATAAACAGGTAAGATTTAAAACAATCTCAATTCAGTATGTCCCGTAATTATTTATCTGTGTAATAAGTGTACAATAAATATACATTATCATCCCATAAATGGTCACCATAGTTTTGGGCTCATTTTTGTTCATCTTTGCCTCAAAGCCACTTGCTGCAAACTTTTCTTCGTGTAAGCTTCACGTTATGATTTTCCAGACATACTTTTAGTATTAAGGCCAAGTCCACTTGCCTTGCATTCACAGATTTGAAGTGTTTCCCCCTATTGCAGCGACTTTTGCATAAGTTTCCCTCAGGACTTTTGTAAAAGCCCAAATATGACAACACCCTTTTCAGTCCTTTTGAACGGATAATCTCCCAAATCTCTCCTCACTACCTTCTGCTGCCATTTCGTCCATTCAAACAACAACAACGTTGCTCACTTCGCTCATGAGCCAGACTGATGCTGGCTGGACGGGATTAACCACAAGTTTTCAGAATCGTGATAATCGATTACGGGATTATGCTTATCGAGTGATAAAATAATTCAATTACTTATATAGTTATAACTTATTAGGGTTAAGTTGTTTCTTAACCCTCTGGTCTTCTTCAGTCAAAAATGACAAACATTTTATGTTTTGAAAAATAAAAAAATGTAGATTCATCAGAATGGGATGACACTTGATGAATTGTCACATTAGCTATGAGAACACACACACACAAAAATTATGGAGACTTTTCAGTTATGTTTAAACAACAAACAAAAAAGTACCTTGTCAAAAGAGTTTGAAGATTTTTAATGCCTGGTCTCTATTTGAACATGGAATACTGTTTTAATTGAAAAACATAACTTTTTTTTCAACAGGAAAAAAATTGCATAGGATCAAAATGCCCTCAAAATCCTAAATAATAAAAAAATATTATTGAAATAAAAATAAATTGCATTGGTTTTCCTGGGTGAGGGAGGCCTACATTTTAAAGCTTCAGTCACTTTTGACTGTGAAGAAGCCACATATGACCCTTAAATGAAGAGAACCAGAAGGTTAAGACCGCTCGACTCAACACTGGCAATGACATGACTGCAGCACTTTAGTCCGTATTGCGTATTTTTTTCCGTACCCATGTTAACGGATGACAGCTTTCACACTGCACACGGATGCGGTCCGTCAGTCCGTTACAGGTGTGTTGCGTCTGCAGCAGTGCATGGATCGTTTTCGTACCGAGTCTATTTTCTGCTGCGCTGCGCTGCTGCATTAAAGTGATACAACATTGTTTGCATTAAAATAAAGATGTACTGACGCGAAAATCTAGTAATTTCACTACAGATGCATATAATTTCAAATAGACTCTTGTTTCTAAGTCAACACATGGCTTTTTTTCCTCAAGTTAAGCAAGGAAACGACACCTTACCTGCAGGCATTTAGGTTAAAAAAAAAGTGCCATAAGGGATAGCACTCGTACTTTCTTGGAGGTGGAAGGCAAAGTTCTTTTTGACCTGCAGGATTTCTTTTAAAAGGGTTTAAAAACGAAAGAAAACGCTGTTTGAATAGCCTATTGTAAGTTTCTAATTTAAAATGTTTGTGATTTAGGCTATAACCTATGTTTAAATGTTTTGCCACTTGTGTGAGCTAAATCTAAAGTATATAAATATGAATAAATGAATTTAATAAAATGTTGTTTAAATGTAGGCTAGTACGTTAACCTGACTTCTATGAAAGAGTAAACAAAGAGAATTGCAATTCTGATGAGCCATGTTCAGTAAAAACTTTTGGATTTTTTACTGAATCCAAAAATACTAAATAAAAAATAATAAATAAATGCTGTGTTTGTCGTATGCAACAGCAGATCAGTTGTGGACTGCAAACGCAGCATATGTGAAGGCACAACAGGGCGTGCGGCTCCTGCAATGCATACGCAACGCAACACGCACCGCACACGCACTGCAGAAGGAGTATGTGTGAAACGGGCGTGACATCATTGTTTTGCGATCCGTTGGTGAATTTATTATGAAATTGAAATTTGAAAGCTGAAACTTTCACATATCAAAAGTAACTTTACTTGTGGTGGGGCTCAACAAATAATTTTTAGTAATGCTTCGTTTAAACAGCACCAGAAAACAGCATGGAATAAAAGGTTGATCTTAGAACTTCAGGTTTGATAACAGTTAAAAAAAAACTGAATTTTCAACTGTAGCAGCCTTTACTTTTTTGCATACCTTGCTTACGGACATCCTCCACTGCTGCAGTCAGCTCATCCTTTAAGAACTGGCTCTCTTTAGCAATCTTCTCGCCTTTCTCCAGGAAGTTCTCGGTTGCTGTCTCTACAGAGGCTGCCAGAACATGAGCTTTCTTAGAGCGCCCCTTCTTCTTGTTGGATGGGCCTTTGTTACTGGAATTTACAAGTGTGGTGACCTGCAAATGATGAAAATAATTAAGGAAAACTGTATTTTTTGATGATTAATACGGCAACATACTGTAAACAACTGGGGGAAAAAACAACTGAAAAAGCAGCCTGACCTGGGTAACCAAAGGCTCAAGCAGTCTTTCCACAGCCAGTGTACGAATCTCCAGGCTCTTGGGATCCCATTTGAAGTTGATGTTTGCTGTGTTAATGCTCGTCATGTTTCTGAAGAGAGAAAGGCAATCAATGGATTAAAAAGGTGGCGAGAAAAAGCAGCCTTGGGCAGTGTCTTTTATCAAATCAAATGTCACATGACAGACTTGTGTTAAGGGTATGCAATCACTAATGATGTAAGTATTCCACACTGTTAACCAAAACATGCCATCTGAATAGCTCTGTTGCCCACCCTGCTATTTTCCATTCAAACAGTGACCACAGTTGTATTGATCAGCAATCTTGCACTGAAGGACAGGGATAATCAGCCTACCCTAGGGCTCTGCTGTTGTTCCAGGGGTCTGTCTGCACTAGACAGCCACACTAAACAGACATTGTTTGCTATATAGGTCAGGGAATGCAGACAACAGAGTGAGGTCAGTGTTGCATGACCAACACATTGAGAATAAAACCTTTGAATTCAAATGTGTCCTAGAAAAAGTTAGCACATTCAACTTTGGTCTAAGAAATCCTAACACACGAGTACTTTTATAATAAAACTACACCAAAAATGAATAAGAATAATTTCCTTATACACATGCTCAATTTGGTGAAAAATATTGCTATTTAGATTGGTTTGTTACGGTCAAAACTCGGCAGAACACAATCGTGTGTATTTTAAAATATCAAATAGCATTCTTTACATTCCAAAAGTCAGGTTCTGGATGTAAACATACAATTCTATGTTGGGAATTGGAATTTATTTTTAACAATAACTTACTAACAGTTAAGGCCATCCTTAAAAATATTCTTGTTTGCCGTAACCCGACCGACCCTGTCAATTTAGGGCCGACTCAAATTATTTTATTTTTTTCCTTTTAGTCCGACCGACTTGCCGGTTGTAAATTTGCATTAAGACCGACCAATTTCTTTTTTTACTCTTCAAACATCTAATACAAAAGTAATAAAATAATATGAATATATTTTAGTAAGTATTATAAATATATAAATTGCCTGGGTCTACATACGAAGGCTACGTTCTTTACTTTATAGAAAAACCCGTGACGTCATCTATGTTTACACTAAGGTTAACGGATGTCTATGCTATGGCCTGCACGTGCGTTCGTTTCGGCTCATTCTCTCATTCACTGTAACGTTAAAATATTAAAGCCCTGACGGAGATTTCGCCGCATTGTGTTGACAGGAGTCAGGACCATGGACACGTTACACACAGGCAAGTGCACTGCAGAGGGGAGCTCGAGGGCTTTGGGGGTTTGAACCCTTGCCCTTTTTGAAAATTAATCAAAAGTGCCCCTCTCAACATTCATCATTACTATGTTGTGGCCAATAAAACAGAATTTGAATTATAATTAATATAACAACGTGTACAAAACAGTAACAAATGGCGGAAAAGCCGTTTATCTTGTCTCTGTCAGTCTGAAATATCGTTGTCATAACGCGTTGCTATGGGTAGCGTGTGTTCTGCTCGACCGCAACGCGTGGTGGGAGCAGCGGTGTCATGAAAAATCCTGTCCCCCTGTGAAATCGTGTCCGCAAGGACCCCAAGAGCGATTCTATTGGCTGAAAGAAATTTTAATAGGTAATCTGTTCAGAGCCTGATTACAATTGTTACACAATCGCGTTTTGATTTTTGCTGTTTAAATTGTGTTAAAATAGTCTTTAATGTCTTACAAAGCATATGTTTCATATATTAGTAGTATATAACTGAAGCTATAAGTGCTTATATAAGTATATAATTCAGAACATGTTTTTGCTCCCATTATAGCAATCAATTAAATATTTTAAATAAATGTTTTGCGTGTGTACTTATTATGGCAATGAATTTATAGTTTATTAGTTTATTATTTAGTTATTTTCAAACAATTAATTGTCCAGAACCATGTATAACAACTTTTGATCAGGCATTTAAAACCGCTACCAGCGGACACGATTTCACAGGGGGACAGGATTTGTCATGACAGGGGCACTGGTTGTAACTTGAAAATTAATGCTTTATGTAAAGTTCTGTCGATGGAGACACGTGCTGGTTCCTCAGAGACAGGCTACACTACAACAGCGATTATAAAAGAAACGTGGGCAAAACGGTCTATCTTTGTAAAGTGTGTTCAATGCATGCGAGTGCTGCCGTATGACCAGTCATTTCGCCGTCATCACCCATGGGTATATTCGCCAGAAGACGCGAATGAGAACTCTGCAGTGTGTGAGAACGAAGCTGTCTCTCTGCGCTGGTACAAAAGCGCGCGCACGTCTCACAGCGCGCAAATATTGAGTTCTTCAAGTCTTGCGCTTCAACGGACAAACTCACACAAAAAGTATATCAACATGTCGATCTTGATGAGTATCCAAGCAGACATAGTCTGATGCCTTAAGTGAACTCTATACAGTCGAGAAAGACGAGCATATCTCTGTATTAGGTCTTAAAGGGGCAGTAGCCTTTACTGCTGTCTGTCAAACAAAAAATAAGGACATCACTCACTACTCTTGATTGAATAGCTTTTGTAATTTTAAAAAGGATTGATCTTTGACTGGAAAAAGGTTGGAAAACACTGATTTAGTGAATGGCTGTGGCTCGACGGCAGGAAAAACAATCCAAACAATCACGATTTTTAAACCTTTTTCATCATTATTGTTCATCAAAGCTATTATTGTAAATGTAGGCTGTCAAGAAGGAGGAAAGAGGGGCAGTGTCTCCAAAAAAACAGAGACAATACATAATATTACAAAAATAAAATAACGTCTGAAAAAAATGCTCTGCCATTTTCTGTGATGTTTGTTTACTGTAATATTTACCAGTAAAGAGTAGGTTATAGCTGCTTAATTAATTGAATTCATAAATATATATATATATATATATATATATATATATATATATATATATATATATATATATATATATATATATATATATATATATATATATATATATATATATATATATATATAATATTCAAATACACTAGTCTATATCACCATATGCGTTGGTTTAGCAACAAGTGCAAGCCACTTCAGAGACACAGATAGTAGCGTGTTCTGAGTTAACACCATCGAGCGTAAAAATATGAATACATATACATATCATATACAATACATATCACTGGAAAATACTAAAACAGGAAGATAGCGGGAAAAGAGCTAAAATACGTGAGAAACCCGGAAAAAAGGGAGGGTTGACAGCTATGAGTAAATGACAGCTAACGGTGGTTGGAACCTTTTCTTAATGAATGCACCTGAAATTTATGCAATAAACATGTTTTTGACAAATATTTCAATTTGTTTGTGGTCTATATAGCCTGCAGTTAGCCTATGCGCCCGAAGGCACGGCTTGAAGACCCAGTCAGTTTAAATTCATACCTACGTAATCACCATCACCAAAAATGTACTTTTTTTTTTACATTAAAATTTGAAAAAAAAAAATTTGACCTACCTACCGACCCTTTTTTAATTTTTTTTTACTGTTACTGCAAACCAAAATATTTTTAAGGATGGCCTAAAGGGGTCATGAATTTCAAGGGAACTTTCCCTTGAGCTTTTGATATATAAAAGGTCATGATAATATAAGAATATCCTGCAAGTTAGAGAGCTGAAAACTTCCTTGTTAGTCAAAGAAAAGCTTTTATAGACACCAAGCCCAGCAAATGCTTGATCTCAGAATATGCCTACTTCAGCACTGCCTGTTTAGAGCCCTGCCCACCCATTCGCACATGTAACATAGGCCTAGTCCAGCTACCAAGTAATAAACATGCCGTCGAGGATTACAAAATATTGTGCAGTGCCTGGGCTCAACAGTAATGCAACAAGTAACTGTTCCTTCTAATGCCTGATCTGAAATGTAATTTTTCATGTACAGTCAGAGGTTCTTTGCATCCAATGTGTTGGACGCATAGACCGTAAAAAGGTTGGACAGCGTAGTGTTGTCAAAAATATAGATATTTCGATATGTAACGATACTGGAATATCTGAAACGATACGATTCTCAGTTTTTACAGTATCGATACCAGCTGCGCTCTCCTCTCCAACCGAAAGCGAGTTGACACACACCAGCATATTCTCACTCACCCCGGTTAACCTCTGAGCACGGCGAACGCGCGTTCTGCTGGACTTTTTCCTCATGACAGTGTGTTAGTGTGTGATCGGTCTGAATTTCGCACGGGATTGCACATAAATTAATTCTACTTATCCCCGCAGATTTCGTGCTCACATCTGAAGCGCAGACATAGCCTACCATAATAAAGCCGCCTCTGACATGATACAAGTGCAAACATTTGCTTCTTTTTCCAGCTTATTATTGGTCAAATACACTCAAAGAATTATCAGTGCACATCTGGAAGAGTATTAACATAAACAGTCGCAAACAGTTCAGGAAGAATGAGTAACAGGAACAGTGTTTAGAATCCATGCGTCCGTTAGTCTTAAAGGGACCGCAGTCATTTGTTATTCAAACTACAAAAAGACAAACGATCACACTGCTCTTGACTGATCAACTTGTGTAACTTTAATAGTTTCATCTGGACGCTATTGAATTTTTTACAAAGAACATTATCCAATGTTGTTTTAAATGTAATAACTATGCATTTTTTTAATTCAGTTTCTTATCTGAATGTTAGACCTACCTGAAAAAAATAAAGCAGTCTGTTTAATTTGTATCTTCTATTCTATTGCATTTATTTGTGCTATTGTTTGTAATCTGTTTATTTGTTCTTATTTTATTACTGTTTACTCGTCTTTTTAAATTCAATTTACCATTCGAAATCAAGCTTTCTTGTGCTGTGTGTAAGCTATTGCAACACAATTACCCCACTGTAAAAAATACATTGAGATAGCAAAAATTGAGATAATTTTAATAGTAATTGATCAATTGATCAATAATTGTTCAAATCAAAATGATGCCCAACCCTAAGAAACATGCTGGCCACATGAATTTGTAGTAAAAAATAACAATGAATAATAAGTTCTGTTGTCATATTAAGCATCTTATCTTTTTTTTTTACTGTGGTATCGATTAGGGATGCACGATATTGGATTTTTGCCGATATCCGATATGCCGATATTTTTCAGCTCATTTTGGTCGATGCCGATACCGATGCCGATATATGTTTATTTTTTCCCTTTGTTTGGAAACAACACCATTTTGAGCAAAAACTATTTTTTTTCATTCTGGTTTCAGATTTCTGAGGTATCCTTACTAAAAGGATTCTTGTTGAAGATAAATAAATGTTAATAAAGTTCTTTTTATGATAAGAGTATATTAAAAGCTCTGAAAATAACAATAATAAAGTCAGTAATTTTTCACCCCAGATGCAGCTGTAACCTAAATATTGTATTTTTGGATTTAACGTTTGTGCACATGAAGTGGGGGTGGCATGACATCCATTGATGCTGTCTTTTAATTCTACAATTATTGTAGAGCTCCTTGGATTATTTTTCATCATCCATTTCGTAAAATTTTATTACAGATTAATACACTGTATATAAAAGTATTTAATTTACAAGTGTCATGCTTGTGATTTATGACATCATTACTGATTTGTTTATTCAGAACAAGAAGTAACTTCAATTTATTTGTGTATTCTACTTTTCATTGTATTACTGTAACAACAGCGCACCCACTACATGTATAAATATATAGCGGTCTAGCTGGAGGGCACTAGGACCTGGAGGAGCTTCTGCTGCTGTGGAGGCTGCCGCACGCGCTAGAGAGTGGGGAGACGCGATTGGGCTTGTTTTGGGCTAGTTTTGTTGTGAAAACGTGGCAAATCTGCTGCTGACGGTCACGTCCTTCTGTACGTGCATTCAGAAATTCAAGGCAGCATTTAAAAACAGTCAATATAAATCACTGTACATGCAATGTATTTTCTTGTTTTCACTTGAAGAATGACTGCAGTGCTGACATGGTCTTATCGCTGTAGCACTCCTTGCACACGTGAGTTATTGCAGGCACATATCAACACGTTATCATATCGGCAAGGCATATCGGCATAATGTTTTCATATCGACCGATGCCGATTTTTATATTTTAAGCGTTTATCGGCCGATTCCGATGTCGTGCCGATAATATCGTGCATCCCTAGTATCGATATATCGATATTTTAGTCTGGTATCGTATCAAAGTCATAATTTTGCTATCGTGACAACACTAGGACAGCGTAAGGCCATCCTTAAAAATATTCTTGTTTGCCGTAACCCGACCGACCCTGTCAATTTAGGGCCGACTCAATTTTTTATTTTTTTTCCCTTTTAGTCCGACCGACTTGCCGGTTGTAAATTGGCTTTAAGACCGACCAATTTCTTTATTTTTACTTTTCAAACAACTAATACAACAGTAATAAAATAATATGAATTATATTTTAGTAAGTATTATAAATGTATAAATTGCCTGGGCCATACAAACGAAGGCTACGTTCTTTCGTTTATAGAAAAACCCGTGACGTCATCTATGTTTACACTATGGTTAACGGATGTCACACTATGGCCTGCACGTGCGTTCGTTTCGGTTCGGCTCATACTCTCATTCACTGAAACGTTAGACTGTTAAAGTCCTGTCGGAGATTTCGCCGCATTGTGTGACAGGAGTCAAGACCATGGACACGTTACACACACCAGGCAAGTGCACTGCAGAGGGGAGGGCTTTGAGCCCCTTCCCTTTTTGAAAATGAATCAAAAGTGCCCCTCTCAACATTTATCATTACTATATTGTGGCGAATAAAACAGATTTTGAATTATAATTAATATAACAACGTGTACAAAACAGTAACAAATGGCGGAAAAGTCGTTTATCTTGTCTCTGTCAGTCTGAAATGTCGTTGTCATAACGCGTTGCTATGGGTAGCGTGTGTTCTGCTCGACCCCAGCACGTGGTGGGAGCGGCGGCACTGGTTGTAACTTGAAAAATAATGGCGTCATTTTCACCATCATCACTCAGTATATTCGCCAGAAGACGCGAATGAGAACCCTCTGCAGTAAGAGAAGATCTGTCAATGTGCGCAGCGCGCGCACGTCTCACAGCGCGCAAATATTGAGTTCTTTCAAGTCTTGCGTTTGAACGGATAAACTCACACAAAAAGTATGGCAACATGTCGATCTTGATGAGTATCCATCAGACAGTCTGTAAGTTATATGGCTTAAGAGAACTTTATACAATTGAGAAAGACGAGCATATCTCTGTATTAGGTCTTAAAGGGGCAGTAGCCTTTACTGCTGTCTGTCAAACAAAAGATAAGGACTCACTCACTGCTCTTGATTGAATAGCTGGTTATAGCTACTTAATTAATTGAATTCATAAAAACAACTTTTTGCTTTTTAATATTCAAATGCACTAGTCTATATCACCAGATGCGTTGGTCTGGCAAGAAGTGCAAGCCACTTCAGAGACACAGATAGTTGCGTGTTCAGATTTAACACAATCGAGCGTAAAAATAAGAAACATATTACGGGGAAAATACTAAAACGGGAAGACAGCGGGAAAAGAGCTAAAATACGTGAGAAACCCGGAAAAAAAGGGAGGGTTGACAGCTTTGAGTCAATGACAGCTAGCTGGTGGCCTTTTCTTAAAGAATGCACCTGAAATTTATGCAATAAAAATGTTTTTGACAAATATTTCAATTTGTTTGTGGTCCATATAGCCTGCAATTAGCATACACGCCCGAAGGCACGGCTTGAAGACCCAGTCAGTGATGTCACGATATGCCAATTTGTTTAAATTCATACCTACGTAATCACCATCACCAAAAATGTACTTTTTTTTTTTTATTAAAATTTGAAAAAAAAAATATAGACCTACTTACCGACCCTTTTTTTTTTTTTTTTTACTGTTACTGCAAACCAAAATATTTTTAAGGATGGCCTAAGCAGGAGACATCCAGTTAGGAAACAACTTAGAAGGATATATCTAAATTGTGTTATATCCTTCTATGCTAAATTGTGGATAATTAAACTATATATCACATGCTGAAGTAAATTTCTGGAGTGTTAACAAATAACAATTAAAAGAAAGAAAAAAAACAAGAACCGTACAGAACCGAAAACCGTGACCCTAAAACCATGATACGAACCGAACCGTGGGTTTTGTGAACCATGCCACCCCTAACCATGAGAGCTGTAACTGTAAAAGGCTAAAAGAGGGAGTAATACCATTTCAAATACAAACACGTAAGCCAATCACAGCAGGGGGTATTTACACTGAAGTCTCCCAGCTGATAGTATGGTGTTCCTAATAATCCTGAGCCGGTTTTTGAAACTATTCTATAAATAATTGTTTTGAAACTGGAACCGTGGTGAAAAACTACAACAAATATTGTACATACAATTAAAAAGCAGATGTAAAAGTTCTCTTCTTGTCCACAAACTTCACATGCGAAATGTTTTAAACTTAATGTCCGAAACATGCTTAACAGTATTAGTAAGACTCTTCCTTAATTTTATTGATACAAAATTTATTTTGCAGTTTTCAAGCTTTGCCCCAAGTGATATTACCAAATAAATAACAGCAAGGTAAAAGAGACACAACGAGCATTTTTATAACCTCATTTCAAAACATCAACATTATCAATGTCAATATTTCCACAAAGATGGTCCATGTTGACTACCACTGAACTAGATTTCTTTAAAAGTAACACCACACTTTTTGAATTGTGTGAAAAACAACAGTCAAAGTACCTTGGTTTAAATGGTAACTAAACAAAATTGAAGACATTTTGTATGATAACATTTTAATTAACCAAATCCCTTACTGAAACAATCCCTTCATTAAACAAAGTATGACAATAGTATGTCTTTGTTATTTGGTATGAAATAATTGTGTTGAAATTGTTTTTGTACACCAATTTTTATGCTGGGCGTGTCTGTAAAAATTGGCCAATTTACCAGGAATTTTGTCAAAAGAAAAATTACACTTCCGCAAAAAGTGTATCCCAAGCATATTAAATAATAATTAGGAAATACATTCCAAAGACTCTATTCTTCTTACACTATCAACCACTACATTTTGAAAGGGTCATTATAATCTAAGACCTCCAGTCCCCTAGTGTCAGTGTTATGAAATTATCTTTTAAATAATGTGGCTTCTCTCCAGATAAAGTAATAGTGTCCTATCCAAATCTGTAAGAACCTTAAAAAGACACATCAAATGATAAAGATGTATCTTTCCGCCTTTGACAATAACCATCCAATACTGATCCCCTTATTAACCACAAATTACTTTTCTTTTGCTTGCATTGCTTTCTCAATAATTGGCTCAATTTAACTAACTTTTTTCCCCTCATTTTTAATTACTTACTACAGTGTCAATTGGTGTTTAAATGGAATGTTCTCTATTTATGTAGAGGGACAATTTGAGGGGAAACAATACATTTTTTTTTTAAATCTCAATTAATTTCAAGGCCTGAAACAGTAGTGAATGCGTCAATATCTAATTTTTGGTACCTCAAATTTTTTTATCAAAAAAAGTCATCCGGGTAACCGAAAGCGGTGCTACTTTCATGTATTGCGTCACACCGACACGACACCGTGGTGTCTCAATCTTATTTAAGAACACGCAACTGGCGTTGTATAGCGTCCAAGTTATAATTTTTTTAGTACATTAAATCACTTTACCTTTGGCGACTACGTTGAGATAATATCCCAAACAATAATGCATTCAAATCTACCCAGGTCATTTATTTGACGAGTAGCCGTAAAAATAAACGGGATAATGTACTTTCACTTTGCCATAACAATCAGCTGACTGTCCACTGTTACAAACGAGGTTAGAGAACGAAATATTATCAGGTTGTATTTTTATCATATGCGCAGTATTTTGGTAGACAACAACATATTTCAGTAGACAACATTATCCCGTTTCATCATGTATTATGAAACAGCTAAGGGCAGAACTCACAGGAAGGGCCTGTGATCCTAGTTTGTGGTTAAGGCGGAGCCCTAAACTCCTCATATGGATTTTTTTATTTCTCAAATGCCTTAACCCAACATTGAATTTTTTAAAAAATATTAAATCATCCACAAAACACATACGATAACATTTTGATTAAAAAAACATTTAAGAATACCACTTCAAGAATAAAACAACTGACACATTTCTCCTGAAATGAGACGTGCAGCTAACGGCTAACTAGCATCCCCCACCAAAGTTTCCAGGATAGTTTCTGTTTTAATACTTCAAGAAGTTATCAACTATTTACCCCTTTTATGGCGCTTCTAAATTCGTCAACGTGTGATGAATAAGACGTTTACAAGAAAATAAAAACTGGTGTTTATTAAGTGAAATACTAAACGACAAAGAAAGTAATATCCCAAACATTCCATGAAGTTGGGAAACGCGCTAACAATGTAGCCACAAACCAAAATTACGCATTTCGGTCGCCCTTATATTCACAATATAGACACACACGGAACCAATTATGACGCATATTCAATTTTCTACGAGTTATTAATGAAAATAATGCCATTTAAACTACCAAACGTTAGACAAAAGCAAAAACCTACTTACCAAACTGTTGAAATTCCTGTCAGATTCAAAATGGAGGGATGGGACTTTTAAAATACTGTGGTAAAGTTTTTCAGCGTTGTATAATCCCTCCCGGCGGCTAAAAAAAGCCAAACGATATAATCCACTAAAACTTGACTAAAAGAGCCCGTTCGTGTGATAACTGGGAGAGTTCGTGGAGTGTTAAAGAGGAGTTTCGGTTTTTACCGTGAGTGAGCTCAATGAGCAGGATGATGGCGGATTCCCAACAGTCAGTCAGTCAGTCAGTGTTATCAGGTGTGTTTGGGAGTGGCTCGAGTAGGCTACTCGAGAAAAGTTCAGCTGAATGCGCAGTGGGGGACATCAAAACACAATGGTGTAAGATTAAAATGTGTGAAGGGAGATTTTAATTTGTGAAGGCACTTTTAACATCTCTGTTCACTGGATCTAAGTATATTCTCTATAGGCTACTCACTATTAAGTTTCGGTTCAGCTCAGTTCATGTGATTTATTTATTGGCATGACAATAGTAGGCTAATTTTGTTTTACATTTGCATCAGCCTCATAAATTAAGCATCAAGAGACATACTCTGTAAAGAGAAGATACATTTTATTTTTAAATAGCCTACAAAATAAGCTATTAAAATTGCCTTTGTGATAAAAGGAATCGATCTATCTTTGTGATATCTATCTATCTATCTATCTATCTATCTATCTATCTATCTATCTATCTATCTATCTATCTATCTATCTATCTATCTATCTATCTATCTATCTATCTACCTATCTATCTATCTATCTACCTATCTATCTATCTACGTATGTATGCATGTATGTATGTATATTTATGTATCTGTCTGTCTATCCAGTCTAAGATGGTGTGATGATCTTAACTGGTCTGTTGGTAATTTTAGGACATTTTGGCCACTTCTTTGGTTGGGGGCTAGTTTGATGACCAGCTGAATATCAGTTTAGACATGTTTAAAATATTTTCTTAAAGGGATACTCCACTGTTTTTTCCATGGGCGTCGGAAGCAAATAAAAAGTGGGTGGGTCACTAGCGGCTAAGGCAAAATATGATAGGTGGGGAAGTAGTTTTGCGGGGGTTGGGTCTGGGGGTTCTCCCCCAGAAAAAAAAAGATTTCATAGATGTGATTTCCTGCATTATGGGGCGTTTTAGGCCATATCCCTTTCCTATACCAAAAAAGACCTCAAACCAGTCATACCAATAGTCTAATAAAAAGGCTATATTCATTTAACTGCCATAAATCAACAGTTTCACAGATAATGATAATGAACAAGTTGCATGTTTTTTATGCTCTGTATCCAGACAGAAAAAAGTGCCGTTTACTAAACGATTGATTGGGCCAGACAAAATTACAGAAATCACTAAATTATTCACCGTGGCTATAGGGGTAAGACGCATAGCACTAAGTTTTGACGCATATCGGAGCATAGCTTCGAATCTGCCTTTTGCCACACTCGCTCTATTCCCTTTCCCCATCACATATCAGATCGGAAAGGTATTTATTTTCAATAAATAAATAGAAAATATTAGAAAAGGGGAAATAAAGCTTTTTACATGTGTTTAATAATACGTTTCTTAATAAGTTTCTCGGTTAAGTGGTAGTCAATGTAAGCAGACGTGCTGAATTAGAGACGATAAAAGTGAGTGGGTCCAATATCATTGGTCTTAAAAAGTGGGTGGGTCTTGTCCCACCCACACACAATGGTTCCGACGCCCATGTTTTTTTCATATTAAACTATGTCATTCCTTTAACTAAAGCCCCTTTCACACTGCGATTCCGGCAAATACACGGATAATGCGACCCGGCATTTGTTCCCGGGTCGCTAGATTTGGTCCATTCACACTGCCAGCGAAATACCGTAATATGTGCGCTTTTCACACACAACCCGTAACGGTCCCGGGTCGAGTTGACACGTGACGTCCGGATGTGACGTATAATGTACGAGTCGAAAAAGATTGGCGCCAAAGAATAAGGAAAGGCAAAACAGAAGTGTTCTCATTGCTTTGTAAACATGGCTGTTGACCAGCAACTAGCGGCATTGTTGTTTATGCTAAATGCCCAAATTACTTTATGTTTTTCTATATTGAATTCTTTCCGAAGAGTTAATGAGATAACGCGTACGCTGGAAGAAAAGCTTGCTGAGAGTAGAAAACAAAGTGAAGCAGCGAGACTTAGAGCACAGAGGCGCCATCGGATGCTAAAAGCTTCCACTCTGTGTACACGGCTCATGCAACTGGGTGTTTCTGATAGAAGAATGTGGATGCTACGAAGACCTCAAGGTGCTGTGTTTTGGCTGTGTTTATGTCCTCGAAAACTTCGCCGCCGATCAGTGGCGTCAGCACTTTCGCATGTCACGCACCACGTTCGAGTTTGTTCTGCAACTTGTTGAGCGAAGTCTGAGACGAAAGTCTACAAACTGGAGAAGCCACTTGAACCACGCCGTAGATTGGCTATTGTTTTGTGGTGGTATGCTACCCCTGGCGAATACCGCACAATCGGTTGTCTTTTTGGTGTGGGGCTGTCGACTGTTTGTACTCTGGTTCATGAAGTGACCGCGACATTGAAGAGTACTTTTCAAACGTTTCATCACCTTGCCCAGAGGAGAAGCTCTTCAGAACACTATAAATGGATTCGCTCAACGTGGGTATCCATTATGTGCTGGTGCAATAGACGGTAGTCACATCCCTATTATTGCTCCCCGGGAAGATGCTGCAGCTTACTACAATCGTAAAGGATGGCATTCAGGCTATGAAAACGCTCTTCTAACTTGTTTACACCAAAATAAAACATGTCAACAATTCTCAATAAAAAATACTTTATTTTGGATAGAATATAAAGTGTGTTGTGCCTGTTTACATAAAATGTAACAATTTCAAGTATACAGAAAACAATTGTTGTTGTGATCCAGCACTTGGTGAAACTTTTTTTTCAAAGCCTTCAGCTTACTTATAATTTGCGCTTTCTCTCTCGGGAAACCACGCTGATGCATTTTTATTTTTATTTGCTCATAAACGACCGCATCACGTACCGTTCCACTGAGCTGGCGAACGATCTCATCTTCAGCGCGGAGAGTAAGGAGCTCCGTGGTCTCAACTTGTGTCCAGTTTGCGCACATTTCTGCGTGTTTAATTGTAGTTTAATTTGTGTGCGAAAACTCTGCGTTTAAAACACCGACTAGCTCTTCTGGCACTGCAGGGTTGTATTATTGAAAAAAAAAACAAGCTCTAGGAGTCGCACGATAACTACGTCATCACTGCGTCACATCCGTTGCGGCATTAGTTTCGGCTTTTGTTCACACAGCGCTCGTCCCGGGTCGGATACCGCAATATTACTAGGTCCCCGACCCGGGTCGAATTCGGTAATCAATCCCGGGACGTGGTTGCTTTCACACAGAAGGCGACCCGGCAATGTTCCGGGAATATTCCGGGTCCGATGTGCAGTGTGAAAGGGGCTTAAGATGAGTGGATACATACCTCTCTCATCTCAGTGTGTGAACTTACTTGCTTTGACGTGCGGTGACATTTTGAACGCACTTAGCTTAGCCCACTAAGCCCAGTTCATTAGGTACCAAACAGAGATCAAGTTAGAAGCGACCAAACACCTCCACGTTTTCCCTATTTAAATACAGTTATACAAATATCTGAATGACCAATTATGGTGACAAAATAAAACGTGGCGCTTTTCTTTTCTCTTTCATAGGTTAACTCGACGCTGCGAAATGACGCATATGGGGTACGCCCATGGGCGTGCCGATTGTCTGAAGCCCTTATAAAATCACGCCAATTCATTGGCTGATGGCGCAGCACCGCCCCTCTAGCTCATCACCTTTGAGCTATACTGATGCGCGTGCCATCTTCTCCCCAGATTTCTCTGCCTTCACGAGGCGGTAGCATCGCTCCCTTCGTGCGATTTATCTGACCCTTAAAAACTGGATTTTATCATCTTTCTCCTTCACTACTGATCTATAAAACTATTGATCCCCAGCCCAGAAGCACGTGATACCATTTCTTTCGGCCTGGCTTACACTTTGCTCATGACAGCGCCTGACTCCGAAGATTTTGAGCCTGTCTCGTTTGACTACGCTTTCCCGCCTGGCGGCCAGGAAAAAGCGCGGCCTAACGTTCGGGGCTGGGTCAGACTGCGCAAGCGTTTCTGCCCGCCTCCTGGCCGCTCTCCGAGTCCACCCCCTTCACACTCGCCGCCAGTGCGTCTCGAGGGGCGGGGTCGGCTCAACCTCTCGCCAGGGAATGGAGACACTTTAGGCTTTCTCCCCAAGTCCGACGGATCACATTTTCACTACCCATTTTCTAGGAGACACGGCCCGTTCTCTCCAGCGGTCAGTGGACCTTACGTTTCCCATTCAGGTCATCGCAGCCTACTCGTTTGTGCAGGGGAGTGGTTCTTGTCGATAGACCTGTAAGATGCGTTTCCATATTCAGGTCATTCAACGACACATGAAGTTCCTCAGGTTTCCCTTAGGAGGGAAGGCTTTCCGATACAGGGTGCTCCCCTTCGGTTTGCTCTGGCACCAAGGACGTTCACTAAGTGTGTGAATGCTGCTCTGGCCCCGCTGTGGCTCCAGGGCATCCGCATACTCAACTACCTGGACAATTGGCTCTTATTGGCCCAGTCCAGAGAGATGGCGAATGATTATAGAGACTCTGTGCTTCGTCACGTCCGTTCCCTTGGCCTAAGAGTAAACACTGTTAAGAGTGTGTCCTTACCATCCCGAAAGACCACCTTTTTAGGGGTCTGTCTGGATTCCGTGTCAATGCAGGCCCGTCTGGCTCCTCATGCCTGCAGCCTCCCAGGTCCTTCCTCTGGGGCTGCTCCACATGAGGCCCCTCCATTGGTGAATGAAACATGCGGGGATCCGAATTATAGGATCCCCTACCGCCTTTTGAGGGTGTCGCAAGGTTGCTTTCGAGCCCTATCAGTGTGGCGAGACCCTTTTTTCTCCAAAGAGGTGTCGGCACGGGGGTCGTTTTCCGTTGCCAGATTATCAGGACGGACACCTTCCTCACAGGTTGGGGTACGGTATTCGAAGGCCATCCAGGCACCTGGTGCGGCATCTGGACGGAGCATCGTACGGCATCTGGACGGAGGAGACTCAAGCCTGGCACGTTAAGCTGCCCAGAGCTTAGAGCGGTCTCCCTGGGCCTTCGGCATTTCCTTACCCTCCTCACAGGGCACCATGTCGTTGTCAGGACAGACAACATGGCGGTGGTGTCTCTTGTGAATTGCCAAAGGGGGCTCTCGGTCGCGCACGCTGGACAGGCATGCACGCCGTCTCCTCCTGTGGGCCTACGGCAAATTCCTGTCCCTCAGGGCAACCCCATATCCCCAGGGTTCTGAACCTCGCGGCAGACTCCTTTTCGAGGCAGAAACCACAGTCAGGGGAATGGATGTTAAATCCTCTCACTCTTCGCTACGAAGGAGTCGTCCCAATGCCCGCTTTGGTTCTCTCTAAGTCCTCCTGCACCGTTGGGAGTGGATGCGTTCGCTCACCCCTGGCCGAGGTTGAAGCTCTATGCATTCCCACCCATCAAGCTGATTCCGGCGGTTCTGTGCAGAGTGAGAGAGAGCAAGGCCAATCTTCTTCCTCATCCCGAGATCTGGAAGCTGTGGGTGTAGCCTACCAGGGGCCATCAGTCTTAAGGACCGGTCTACCAGCAGATGTGCAAGAGACCATCGCTAATTACCCCTCTACGAGGAAGCTTAGTCATCCAAGTGGGAGGTTTTTCAGTCACGGTGTTCGGCCCACAGTAGAAGTCCAGTCGACTGCCCTATTGGTTCCGTTCTGGAGTTTCTGTAGGAGAAGTTTGCAGCCGGGGCGGCAGCTACTATTCTCAGAGCTAACTTCTTTAAGCAAGTGGGGGATTTGCAAGCCCTCTCTGTTAGCTAGGCTTGCTTGGTTTTGCTCCCGCCCTAGTTAGGTCTCTCTGAGACCCAGGCTGGGTTATGTGCCCAAGGTTTTGTACACATCCTTTCGTTCGCAGGTCACCATCCTCCATTCTTTCCACCCTCCACCTTTTGTATCCTCAGAGGACAAGAGGTTACATTTGCTTTGCATTGAAGCTGTATGTTGATCGTTCGGGTGGTTGGAGGAAGTCTAGCCAGTTGCTGGTGTGTTTCGGAGCCGGCCGCCGTGGGCTTGCCACATCGAAGCAGAGCATTTCACATGGCTATCTCTCGAAGTTTATGAGGTGCGCGGAGTTCCTTCACCTCTGGGAATTAGAGCACACTCTTCTAGAGGTGTGGCCTCTTCTTAGGCACTCTCCAAGGGGGCTCTCTTGGAGGACATTTGCGTTGCGGCAGGATGGTCCTAACCGAACACTTTTGTTAAATTTTATAGTTTAGATCTTGACATGGCTCCGGGTTCGCATGTTCTGTCAGCTTAATCCAGCCGTTCAAGTCTACCTGACGTTCGTGTCAGATGCGGCAGCGCTTTAGCTGGGCGTGTGTGGTATACCGTTCCCTATATGCATCATTTTGCAGCGTCGAGTGAACCTATGAAAGAGAACATCTCAGGTTACTCACGTAACCTATGTTTTCTGAATAGGGAACGAGACGCTGCGCACGCTGCCAAGCTCCCCGCGCTGCCGACAAGCCGTCTTGCTCGGCAGAGAAATCTGGGGAGAAGATAGCGCGCGTGCCAGTATAGCTCAAAGGTAATTAGCTAGAGGGGCGGTGCTGCGCCATGCATCAGCCAATATATTGGCATGATTCTATAAGGACTTCAGACCATCGGCACGCCCATGGGCGTGTCCCATATGCGTAATTTCGCAGCGTCTCATTCCCTTTTCAGAGAACATAGGTTACATGAGTAAGCTAAGACGTTTTTTTAAGCGTGACTTTTTACTGCGCTGAAGTACTCTCAAAAGTGCTATTCCACCATACATTATAGTTATCCTTTTTAACCCGCTTAGAAAAGCGCCACGTTTTATTTTGGTTCACCATACTTGGTTGTTCAACTATTAACTGTAAATAGGGAAACCGTGAAGGTGTTTGGTCGAGACGAGAGAGGTATGTATCAACTCGTTTAAGTTAAGGGAATAACATAGTTTAATATGAAAAAACGGTGGAGTGTCTCTTTAAGCAATTATTTTTCTGTTAGATTATTTGTCCTAATATTACATTTCCTAAAATTACCATGATTATTAACGATGATTTAATCTCAAATCAGTACATTATAATCATTATTTCTTTATATGAAAAAGAGGGAGTAAGTAATGCATTGAATATATGAGCAGCTGGTATGAGTTTTTTTCTCTCCTCAGAACACAGTGCAGAGTGCAGAGCAAGTGGGTCTGACTCATATAGGAAGTTATTGAGATGTAAGTCCCAGGCGAGTTGTAGCATGAATAGTAATAATCTTACATTTTCAGCAGTTTATATGGAGAGGGCACAGTGCTCTTAGAGCCAAGTGAATGATAGTCATTTAATTTATTTTGTATTTACTAAGAATTCATAATGGAACTCTGCATTGAGTTTTATATTTTAGCTGGAATCGTAATGAAGTTATATTTTATGCAAGACTGTCATATTCCTCTTTGGAGGAGAACGAATCTCATATTCTGTTTGAATGGTGGTCTCAAGTTATCCGCTCCATCAGTCAACAGAGGGAGAGAGAGGCTACTCTAGTGAAAGAGTAATACAACCATCATGAACATCACACTTTAACCTCTAGTGGAAATGATTACATATATGCATGATATAGTTATGCTGACTGTGTCATACAAGGCTGTATTCATGTTCTTGATAGTCCTTTTGGAGGAGGGTAGATGAACCGATGTGTGAGAATATGACATATAGACCATATGCACTGCTAAGCAATTTTGGTAAAGGAGGAGACTGCAATATGGATGACAAGTACTTTGTCTTCACAAGCCTGAATACCAATGTGAAATATAATGAGCAAATCTGCCAGACCCAAGTGTATTTTCTTGGAGCTTAATGAAGTGGAGGGGCAATAAACAGGTTATTGGATGGGGCCAGATGTATTAAAAAAATAAACATGCGCATCTCACCTATAATAGCCGTACAAAAAAGATGACGGTGCATGAAAGTGGATGTTTTATTCTCTTCAATATGTTGTTTTTGCAAATAATGTGTCTGTTTTTTACTGTGTCATATGGCATTTTCTAATTTTCTCTTTATGGGAACATAAAACAGCATTGGGGTAATTGAAAGCTGTGTTAATTTAGCCCTTATAAATTCATAATTTCCACAGGTTACACATCTCATGATTGTTGCCCTTTGGGAAACTTCTGCGATTCCCTGGAAGGAAACTAAATAAATAACTCTCTGACAAATCAGGAGAAGCCAAGTGGTCGTAATACCAATTAGATGCACAGAGGAAATTGCTTTAGTGGTAGAGCACAGACAATAATCTAAACTCAGTGGATAAGGAAAGGAGAGTGCATTAACAACAATGACTTCTTGTTCTTCAGGCACTGGAGGAAGAAAAACCCCACTAAATTAGTTGGTTGGTCTAGACATTAATTAAGAACTTCTACAACACCTGTGTTCAGCGTGAAGCCCTAAACTGCTTGCACTGATTCAAACTTACACCGGTCATTAAGGGGTGTGTCAATGTAGCCTAAAACAGTAATGTCCCTCTGAAGTTAACAAAAGTAGCCATTTTTAGCCATGAGCTCCTCTTATTCAACTGCATAATTTATAATTTTTCTTTGTCTGTATAATGCTACATAAAGCTCCAAAGGTTTTAAAAGGTTGTGTCTAAAAGGCATAGTTCACTGTAAAATGAAAATTCTGTAATTTGCTCATCTTCATGTTGTTTGAAACCTATGACTTTCTTTCTTCCGTGGAACACGAAAGAAGACATTTTGAACTGTCTTTGTTCATTATAAATGTGACATTAAATGATGACAGAATTTTGATTTTCTGGTTTAAGTTAGTGGTTCTCAGGTGGTGAGTTGCATGCAGGTCTGTTCTTATGATTAACTTTTTAGAACTTTCTTTTTTTTTTGAGTTCACAAAACTGACACATTTTAAGTAATCTGAACTGTTTCATAGTTTTGAGTTTTATGAACTTGTTTATTTTGATTACAAGAACTGAAACTGGAATGGGGTTTTATTTCCCAGCATGCTTTGCCATAACACTTAAGGGAGAGTTAATGCTAAAATGAAGTGCTACATAATGTTTTTTGTGCAAGAATAATATATGTAGTAGTGTTTAATGTTTTGCTATGCTAATTTAGAAGAGTTTCTGTTATGTTCAGTTTTTTGGTGGTGTTACCATCATAGTGATGACTGGACCGTAAGTTTTATATTGCTGTACTTATTCAGCAAGTACTATCAAAGCATTAAAGGGTTAGTTCACCCAAAACTGAAAATGCTGTCATTAATTACTTACCCTTATGTCGTTCGACACCCGTAACACCTCTGTTTATCTTCGGAACACAAATGAAGATATTTTTGTTGAAATCTGACAGTTCAGAAAGGCCTTCATTGACACAATGTCATTTTCTCTCTCTGAAGACCCATAAAAGGCACTAAAGACGTCGTTACAAAGTTGCAATAATTTTATGAAGTGACAAGAATAGTGTGCGCAAAAAAACGAAATAACGATTTATATAGTAATGGGCCGATTTCAAAATAAAGCTTCGAACCATTATGAATCAGCGTATCGATTCATGATTCGGATTGCATGTCAAACCGCCAAACTGCCAAACTGCTGAAATCACAAGACTTAGGTGAACCGAATCATGAATCGATACGCTGATTCATTGCCGTTCGAAGCTTTGTTTTGAAATTGGCCCATCGCTATATGTCATTATTTCATTTTTTTAAGCACAAAAACTATTCTTGTCGCTTTATAAAATTATTGTTGAGCCACTGTAGTGAGATGGGCTTTGTAACGACGTCTTTAGTGCCTTTTATGGGTCTTGAGAGAGGAAATGACATTTGGTGTCAAGGCAGGCCTTTCTGAGCCATCGGATTTCAACAAAAATATCTTCATTTGTGTTCCGAAGATGAACGGGGGTCTTACGGGTGTCGAACAACATGAGGGTGAGGAATTAATGACAGCATTTTTATTTTTGGGTGAACTAACCTTTTAACTGTGTCTCATTTGATGCCTCCAGAGGTTGCATTTGAAGACTGCATCAAGTCATCGAGGTGGTCTCATTTAAGAAAAGTAACTGTTAGATTCTGAAGTAAGAAAGAAATTACAGTATTTTACACCTCACAAAGAATAACAGTCAATTTTGTTACAGTTATTTTTCTTAAATAAGACATAATTGATGATGTACGCAGCCTTCAAATGTGACCTCATGCACCCTTCGAAATGAGACACAGCAATTGTGCAAGGTAGCGTTTATTGATTAAAGTTAAAGCTAGCCAAGTTTCCACTACTAAAAATAGATCACTAGGTTAAATGTATGAATTAGCCAACTTGAATGTATATAGGCCTACAAAATTAAAATCTGCAAGTTCTGCTCACTTAAACATGTGTTTAACACTTAAACAAATGTTATAATGCCTTGTTAGGACAGCAAAATGGCTTATAGGCTCAGCTATAGGAAATGGTGCTTCCTGTATTGTTGTTGTTGTTGATATAACAGGCTGTGCATCCATTCAAACAGTATTTTGGCACAAAATCATCTGTCACTTGGTTAAATCTAGCAAAATTAGACAGATGCCAAAATAGACAGGTTGCTTGAGATCCCATCATCCTCAAAAAACATGCACACAACTACATAAGCTAAAAAAAAATAAAAAAGATATTAAATATGGGTTCACCTGCAGCTAGAATAAACATGGTTTGTGCCAACAACAATGTGTTTTGTGCAATGAATTATTGGCTGCCAAGAGCATGAAACCATCAAAATTCATGAGACCTTTAGAAACCAAAATTATCTGCTTCCTTTTCAGCATGTCATGTTAATAATTTTGCCTATGTCTGGGCTTATGCGGTTCATAATGATATTAATACATTTCAGTGTTCCATTTTATAGACATTTTCTTACTAAAAATAAGTAAGTAATTTATGGACATTTTCTTACTGAAACAAAACCATCTGAGAACCACTGTCGTTACCTTTATGAACCCATCCAAACTGCAGATGAAGTGATAATTATTGCATGAGTTAAAATAATGAATATTATTATACAAAATTATAGGTAATCATATGTGCAAAGAGGCAGCATATGCAATATGTGTTATGGGCATCCCCGGGAAAACTTGTGATAAATGATTCCTTGTTATATTAAAGAATTGTACATGTGTGTCACTCTGAATGAATAATACATTATATCTATTGCAATCAACTGCTTAAAGATGCCATGTTACTTATGGGGATTTTTGCCAGGAAGGGGTTTGTATGAGTCTGTAATGACGACTTCACCACACCCTACTGAGTCATCCCTGCAGTCTCACATAGACCACTATGATGTCATTAGTGAGAGCAGATATCGGCATGGCACAGTCATTTCCATGGTCACAGCATTCCTCTGCTGTGTGATTAGTAACGTTTGCGGCCATGTTTGGGAGTACATCACTCACAGCCAGCCCTAAAGCCATGGATCAGTACTGCCTTTCACTCTAACAAGAGCCTTAGAAAATCTGGGCTTCATCCCAAACACACAAATACAAATGAAACTTGGGAGTACTAACACACAGAGTTCTATGGAATTAATGATTATAATAAAGAGATCCTGTCCACACTGAGATTTGATGTTTCTCATAATGAGGCCAATTGTGGACTGATAAACATGGCCCCGGAGAGAGTCTATATTCTGCTAACGCAATGCTTGGGTGTTTTTTCGGGGGTTCAATCAAACCTTTGGGAATGATGTTGACATGCTTTTGCATTATTTAAGAACTAACTGACATTTCTGAATCAAGCTCTGATGTCTGAAGTCTTTGATAGGGGTCCGATGAGCGCCACCTTGTGGCTCTTGCCAACATATAGTGGCCAGATTTATCAGCAAATGAAATGTCATTCCTAAGCAAAGGCAAAAGAGAAATGATGTGCACTTAAACCTGGAGCGAGAATGTTTAGCGTGGAAATGTCAACTTTTCAGCTTTTTTCAGAATAACTTAATTCATCCACTCGCGAGAACAGAACTAAAGGCTCTTTAAATACCGTTGTAGCATGTTGCGATGAGCAATTTAAACTGTGACATTTAATGGAAGCTGGCTGGTCTGTTCTAGGGTCCGTGAGATAAATGTAATATTTGACATCATTTCTCATGCATGGATAAGATTCTCTCACTCAATGACTTATCAACCGAGACCCGTTCTTCACTAACATGCCTCTGGCACTCTCCACTATTAGGTTCATCTGTCGCACAGCCCTATTTTGTGAAGCCCGTCACTTGGGAGCTGTTCCATTTTACTATAAGATCCACATGGAGCTAGATTGAGAAGTAGGTGAGCGGGAGAGTTTAAAACACTGTGATGAAACTTGAAATGAACCATCATTGCATATTTCTTTTGCGGCGCCTCCTACAGGTCCCTAGGGGGTAATGGCATTTTCCCCTGCTTGGCTTATTATAGATTTCGAGATGACTCCTACTCAGTGCCACCGATATTTAAGTGTATTTTGCATTGACTGGTGTGCAGTGATAGACTGTATGCTAGATAATGATCTTACAGGTTGTTTAACATCCCTCGTGACTTAGAAGGAAGGAGTTAATGAGCTATTTATGGAGGGGGTCAAATGCATTGGAGGGGGGTCAAATGAGAGTGTTTCATATTTTCCATGTTGCTTTGTGAAGGTCTGGTTGGTAAATTGTCAGCATTCCTGATAAGAAAGTGTCTTTGATTAGTCACAGACAGCATTTTCTTTGTCACAGGCGAATTAATGCCTGACTTAGTCGTCACTGATTTTCTGATAATAGGAACTAGAGCCTTTCATCGACTGATTTTAATGCCGGCATGTCTCTAACTGTCATAAATTTCTGCACATTTCCGCATTTCATGCTAGGCTGCCACAGAAACTGTCATTTAAAATATTTTGCTATTTAGAAGTCAAGTGGCTTAGAGAAAAAAAGAGATCGTTGGAGTTGGAGGGAGAGAGAGAGAGAGAGAGAGAGAGAGAGAGAGAGAGAGAGAGAGAGGAGAGAGAGAGAGAGAGAGAGAGAGAGAGAGAGAGAGAGAGAGAGAGAGAGAGAGAGAGAGAGACTCATTTCCTGTTAAGCTGGGTCAATGCAGGGTTTTCTGATGGGCTCCTGGTGAGTCAGTGTGGATTAATACAGCGGCTGTGAATATATTGAAGTCTGAGTTCATTTAGGTTCTCACTAGCCCAGTGTGATCAAGATCTATCAAACCTACTCCACAGGGCTTCTCCTTTCTTCAACCTATTATTGACATGAACTGGAGAGAAATATTGAACAGGATCAGAGAACACTGTAATTACGATAGCATGATGTCATGCGTATTTTTCATGACAATGAGTATCAATACAAAGGCTAGTTAGAAGCCTGGTGATGATGATGATGATGATGACTTCTTGGGTTCATTATCTGAATAATAGAGCCATTATGAGCATGTAAGTTACCTCAAGACAAAAGACACCCATTTTTTATAAAATATAGGATTAAAAATGGTTTCACAAATCTAAGGGCCGGGCATGCTGTGACTGCAAGCTATATTATATTGAAATATAGCTTGCTGGGTTAAATGGTTTAGCTCAGTTTTGGTGTCCTATATGAGATAAGACATGACCAAATATATAGGCTATATATTCAGGGCCTAAAATTAACACTTGCCAAACACCATATGCGAGTACAAAATGCCACTGGCCATATGAAATTGTGGCACTCGCCAGTTGGCTGGTAACATTTTTTTTTATTTTTTATTACTGACTGTTTACTTTTCTTTAATAATGCTTACATTTATATTAGTTAGGCTAGATATTTTAGCTGTCACATCAAAATTATGCAACATAAAGTGGCTAAATGATATTAAGTAAACATTTACAAAATATTTCATTTAAAGCAAATCATCTGGAATTTGTAACTCATTTGAACTGACCAAAGTTAGCAAATGGGTTATTTCTGCCACATTTTAATATGCATTAATGTTCAAAAGTGTGGGTTGGGGTGGGGGTCATAACATTAAATGTGTCATGAACTGGCTTTTTATTTTTTTTATACTGTTGTCTGATGTCAACTAATGAAGTTGTATGTGGTTTTTGCATTCAAAAACATCATAACTAATAAGTAATAGGCTATTTTCTACACTGGTTTTGAGAGTGTCTTCTGAACGCTGGGTTTTGATGGGCGTGCCGCACTGAAGACTTGGAAGTAAACGCTCACGGCTAGGATTGGATAAGATCTCCATATTTAATGAGCTTCAGTTCCTGTCATATCTATGCCCCTGTCAGTTCAGTTCACATGAAGGAGGGATTGTTTTAAAAGCGGCAACCGGAATGATTCTCTCAATCACAGGGTTCATAAATGTCTTTATCAAACAAACACAATGATTTATTTTGCATTCACCAGTGACTGATTGAAATATTATTTTTCACTTTTTTACGGTTTTAAAATAACTTTATTATTACTTAGTCCGCCCGATTAGTGGATATAAGCGCAAACCTCGTGCACACACACAGATGTGCGCTCCCAGATCAAGAAAGGAATATTTGAGATTCAGCTGCCTGCCGACAGGCTTACATTTTTGTATGGAAAACACATTGCCCCGGGACTAGTATTACATATAAAAAAGACATTTCACTCAAATAAGTTTGTTGCACCATTCCTGTCGGATCCAATACAGAAGGCACAACATTGTGTCTGCAAATCCAGCATGACCTAAGACTTACAAAATTCCTCAGTTAAATGAACCGATTGCGAACATGCGTACGTGTTCCCCACGTGAGCTGGAACGCATTTATTAAAAATAAATATTAGTATCCCATATTCCTAATATTAGGATCCGAAGGAAGCTTATGCAGCGACTGTGTTCTTCCACAATATCTTGCTATCTTTTATTGCTGCTGGCTAGCATGATCCGAACAGCTCCATGAGTCGGTGGGCGAGGCTACTCAATTACACATGCTTATTATTCTGTAGAGGCGGTGTTTCATCAGTCGATGATGTCAGGATGTGAACACGATCATTTTCTGAGCCTGGTGTCTATAAAAGCTTTTCTTTGACTAACAAGGAAGTTTTCAGCTCTGAAACTTACAGGATATTCTCATATTATCATGACCTTTTATATATCAAAAGCTCAAGGGAAACTTGATTTCTCAATTCATCACCCCTTTAAAAAAAATGGTTTATTCATACATTTTGAGCAATCTCACAGTCAGAAAGCCTCAGAACTTTCCAGCACTTGTTCTCTAGAACATGAAGCACATGTTTCCACGGTTCAGTCATCCATGTTCATTGCACAGATATGGTGTGAATCATAGGTCAGTAGGAACAGCACAATGTCACACCTCTCCCAGACCACAGTGACAAGAGACAGTGTTGAATTTCTGCCTCATTACTTTGACGCATGCTTTCTGATGAGGAAGCGTCATATAATGGAGAAGTACACAGCAACTCTACTTGCCAGTGGTTTGTTTATGGCTTCTGTAAATATCAAGAGTTGTTGTAACTGTCTATATGTCAATATATCACACCGGTGCAGAGCAGTGTGAAGTTCAGTGAGTCACAAGAGATAAAAATGTGTAGCAGAGCATATACGAATGTCAGATACTAACAGGTAGATTTTCACACTATGAGAAAAGGTGATTTTTAAAAACAGTCTTTGGTGGCTAAGAATCTCAGTGCAGAACAAAAGCAAAGCATCATTCACAGGTAATAGGCAGGCTAGTGGATTCAGTCTTATCTTAATGGCCCTTTGTCCTTTAAAAAATGAAAATTTGTTGATAGCACTATGCACAAATCCACAAATGTTTAATTTTCTGAAGGAAATGTATGGAGTGTTTACTAATTCAAACATCAGTATGATACACTTTCAGGAAAAAGAAGATAAAAAGCTGTCACTGGGGTGAAGGTAAGGTCTTTTCTGTGGTAGTTTCGGGAGTTACAATGTGTATTGTAAAATGTATGTACTGTATATGCCCATTGTTTCCACAATGGTTAGCCAAATTTAGCCCATGGATGCTGCTTTATACTGTATAATACACACATAAAAAGAAAAGCCATAGACACTTACTGAAACTTACTGATTCAGCAGTTCAAAGAAACCGTAAATCAGTTTTATGATACAAAGTGGATGATTTTCAAGAGTTGTTAAGGCAACTTTATATTCCTACTCACAATAACAGTCTGCAGTGAGACAGGGGCTTCTGGGAAATATCTGGATGCAGTCTTCTCATGCATGCAATGACAGCTCAGTGGATTGAGGTACAATGGTGAAATACAACCCGACCGGATGGCAATAAACGTCCAGTCATTGCCCCTGCACTGCACTGTAAACAATCCATGGCTCTTTGACAGTCGGATATATCTTCAATCGTGGCAAAATTACTACCTTAATGCACTGTCAAGTGTGGTTCATCCTGTTTTATTTTAGCCTGTCAATGCACCCAAATCAGAGGAAACAGACAGTTAATATTGTAACTTCCCTGGCAACAATGCAAACTAACAAAATTGATTAATATTAATGGATCCTACGGTGGCAAAAAGTTGCTTCCATTTTCAGACATGCCACAAGATGGGAGAAACTCTCCACTTTTGACAGCCTAATAAACTGCTAAGACTTCCATAGTGGAAAAAAGAGACAGCTCTGCTGCTCTGTGGCCGTGTCAACAGCGCTGATCATGGACCCCATTGCTAATTAGTTTTCTGTAATTATCACACACATGTAAACTGATTTTCTGTAGAAATACTGCTGATTGTTTGGCATTTTAAGAAGGCCAAAATCTAAATTGCACAATGTTGCATTTTCACTGTGCATTCCCTAATTGACAGAAAAACCATTTTCCAAGAAAAGATGGCATGCGCTGTAGTTCAGACACCACAGTGGTTATTAAATACAATTCTAATGGGTAAAAAAACAACAACAAAAAAACATTTTAACCTTCTCACAGAACACATTGCCATTTCATTCTTCCCTGCTGCTCTCTTAGATATTGAAATATTTGAAAACACATTAGCTCTGAACTGTCTGATTCACCCGGCTCTTCCCGTTTTGATACAGGGATCAATTTGTGCAATTATGGAGTGCAACTCAGATGGCACGCTTTCATTAAATTCTACATGATCACAAGGACATTTATTCTTATTTGCATATATGCAATTATGGAAAATGATTATGGATTGTTGATTCAACCGTCTTCTCTGGTTTAGCAGGCTGAAACATCAAGAAACACAGCCTGGGGCTTTTCAGTGGCTATTAGGGCATGTAGGTACACCATCTGAGCTCCATGCAACGCTCTTGTTCTGGTACAAATAAAAAAAAAATTGTTTTCCTGTCACGTTTCATTTTCTTCTCTTTTCTTGCTTGTTCCATATTGCAGCAGAAAAGCCGATTTGTTTATTATTGATGTAATGTTTATTACAACGTCCATTTTTTTTTAATGTTCCATCTAACAAGTGAAGAAAAAAGGGCAGTGAGAAGAAGTAAGGGCATATGATAATAGCTGCTGAGAGCCTTTAACTTATGAATTTAAGATAGCTATAGTATGAGCGCCAGGTCCTTTTCCATGGCCCGTTTCTCACTGTGATTGCTTTGGCCTTTTTTTCTGTGTAAATATTTGATATACTGTTCGAGATAACATGCACATGAGGGAAGCACTGATATAAAATATTGATGCAAGCAGATGTTTAGGTTAGCATCCTTCAACAGGTATTCAAACTGAACAATGGAGAATAAATCGATTTGAAGGCCTTCTGTGAGGTTGTTGAATATGTGACACATGTAGGGCAAATGTACACAACGTTTTGAACGTCTCTCGTTGGTCATCTTCAACAATGATGTTGTATGGCATCTAAAAAGTGTTTTCATTGCATATGACATAGACTCCAGAAATGTCTCTATTCGAAAGAGGGTCATGCTCTGATTGTGTAAAAGGCCACATGGAAGCCAGTTATACAGCTTCTGCGCTTTTGGCATTTGTCCTACTGTCTACTGTGACTGGGCTCTGTAATTGGTTGCAGCTCTGCAAAGAAATATGGGTAACTGTCTTGCACAAGTCACATCATAAAGCACAAGGGACTGGCAAGCATTTAGCCAGTCATCCTCCAGCCAGAGATATCAGGGCCCTAAATGTCTCTGGGAATAAAAAAAAAAAAAGTGAGAGTAGAGCACATCAGCATTCCAGATCTATATGCCACTCAAACTCAGTGTAACATGCACAGTGACACAGCATAAAGGGGCTGACTGTCAGTTTCTCCTTTGCTTATATGTTGCTGTGCTGTAGCTCTGCATTTGATTGGCTGACAGCTGAAAAATGGGTCACATATTCCAAGGTTATTGTGTTTTTATCACATTTAATAGTGGTCTGTATATTCATTCATTGAAATAGGTCAGAAAATTGTATCAAGGGTCCATGTGTTTGTGGCATAACAGATACGTAAATAAAAGAATCTGTATGGTCTAGTGCATTTTTTCACATTTCACATCACTTTTCTTTATATTGCACTATGCAAAGACAAACTGAGGGTTGCATCAGCTAAAACTAGTTCTGCACCATCATGCCTAAGAATGACATAAATGAAGAATGGGAAATGGGAAATGTGACTATTGGGGCATTAAAGCTGGCCATGCGGTCAGTGAACAACATGTCAAACAAACTTACAATCTTTTCTGGTAGCACTGATTTTGCACAAATATACACAATCAGTGCACACTACAGAGATGTAGAATGTGGCCATGCAGGCTTTATACATGCTTATACTTATACTTAAAACTTATACTATATACATGCTTTAATAAACATCTGATATCCTAGTTATATGCATACTAGTAAACAACTAGTTAGTAGTGAGAGTTACTTAAACCCTAATACACTTTTTGGTATACTGGTTAAAACGATCTTAACTTCAATAATAGAAGTGGTCTAAATATTAAACATGCACTGTAATTTTTATTTTATTTTTAACTTAAAAAAGTAAGTAACCTGGTTGCCTTAAAATTCTGAGTTTATTGAAATTAAAAATTTGAGTTGATACAATGAAATAAATTGGTTTAATAAATAGAAACTCAAAAAAGCACATAAAAATGTGATGAATCATAAAAATAGCACAATTTGGCTCCGTCATCACAAATAAAACACACAACTTCCAAATATTTTCTCTTTTAATAATATTTGAATAAAGGTTGTCGATTCTCAAAAATGTTCATAGTAACTCAATTTTTTTTATTTCAGTGAACCCAAAATTTTAACCTGGTAACTTATTTTTAAATATTTTTTTTTACAGTGTGTGCATATAACTTCTATGGAAGTCTCAGGACCAAAAGAAACAATGTCGTGCCTGTAAACATGTATTTCCATACCTCTGCACACCCTGTTCACACAGACATCACACATCATCAGCACGTTCGGTACGGCTATGCATAGTGCAGTACACTCTTAAAAATAAAGGTTCTTTGGTGAGGTGTATGGTTCCATTAAGAACCTTCCATTAAGAACCTTTTAATATTCAAAGAACCATTCCATTGCAAAAAAAACGGGGGTTTTTTTGTAGCGCAGAAAGGTTCTTTAGACTAGAACATGGCTAGAAAAGAAAAAGAAAAAAACGGTTCTTCAGGGAGCCAAAAATGGATCTTCTTTGGCATCGCCATGAAAACCCCTTTTTGGTTCTTCCTGGCAGAGTCCTGCACAGGTCCGATTTTGTAAATCATACATTATTTTTTAAATGTATGTACATTTATAACACTACCTTGTATTATATTACCTTTGCAACAAAAAACAACTTACAGCTGCTGTGAGTGTGTTTCTAATACAGCATCTATAGTTCAAATACATTTTTCCCTCTTTTTGAAAGTTGTCAAATCACTATTGTGGAATTTTTATTTTGCTATTTTTGAGACGCAAAAAATATATTTAATGTAACCTATATATTCTCTCATTCACCGCTATAAAGTTAACCCAACTATAATGACTTCCGCTTCTGAGAAACCCGGAAATGTGAAAAGGGTCTATTGCTTTGTTTAAGCATCCCAAACACTGGCTCAAACAATGGTATGCGTATGGAGGCGGACCTATCTGTATAGCAAACAGTCAGATGAAGTGCTTGAGAATTTTTTTGATTATTTTTAACTGTTTGGTGATGCTAGTTGGACAAATATTGCATCACCTTTAACAAATAAAGTAAAATAATAGTGCAAAATGTCTCTCTCTCTCTCTCTCTCTCTCTCTCTCTCTCTCTCTCTCTCTCTCTCTCTCTCTCTCTCTCTCTCTCTCTCTCTCTCTCTCTCTCTCTCTCTCTCTCTCTCTCTCTCTCTCCCCATTTTAATGGCTGGCTCTTTGTTACAAGAGCTCCATTATTGCATAATATTTACCCACTACTGCAAATGGAATGGTGGACAAACATACACATCTATTCTCATAAAAAGGCAGAAAGGGGAACGGGTCTTTCCGTCTACTACATCACGAGGTTATTTTACCGTAATCTGTTATCATGTTGTTTTGACCGTTATTATTGGTTTCCCTTTTCACCTCTGATTCATCACAGCCAGACATTAAAAAAACTTCTAACACATATAAACACACACACACACATAGTGCTCAAGGTCCCTCCATAACAGAACGCATAGGTCACGAAATGAACGATTTCCTGCCCTCTCGCCGTGAGTCCTCTCCCTCCCTCCTACACACCTCACGCGGGCACAGACAAGGTCCCACACAAATACACCAGTTCACTAATGTCCCCCAGAGAGATGCCAGCCATCCCATCTCAGTGATTTCAGACGCCATCATCATCTCCATTACCGCTCGCATCAGCATGCCGGTGCTACTGGACATGAGCTCCAGCAGATGGAGGCAGCAGTTCTGCTCTATGTGGCATGACAGTCTGCAGAGATGTTTGCTCAAGATTTGCCATGCTGTTATAACTCTTCATTATTAATCAGCTTGTGCATAATATCTTTCTCTTCGTTCTTCTACCCCTCATGGTTGCGTCTCATAATTCACACAGCCACTTATGCTTCTCTGACTGCGCCCAGGAGCGCACTGAGCTACCTGCAGATTAAAGGCTTATATGGGGATGTACTCCCAGGCCCCATCATCATTCTAGCGTAGCATCTCTTTCAGTCACTCTTTCTCTTTGAAATCATCATCTAATATTCCCCATTGAGCCACACACCACACACAGATGCACATATGTGCCTTCGTGGAGAACAGCATGTGCATATCGATGCTTAAAGGCCCTGTAGCTCTGTTCCTAAACCTAGTGAGCTGCTCGTAGGCTGTATCTTATGGCATCATAGGCGCTCTCCCATTGAGAAGGCTGTTTTAAGATGTTGGCTGATCTAAATTATGCAGCCTAATAACATCTTTTGGCCAAATTCTAAGGGAGCACAGCGTGAATCCTTAGCTGAGGAGGCAACCTCACAAAAACATTTCAACAAGCTCAGTAAAAAATAATTATTACAAGATTAAGAAGCATTTATATATATCCTTATTACTCATTCAGTTTAAAAAATAAATTAAAAGTAATTAAATACAGAAATGTGTATACAGGGGTTGGACAATGAAACAGGTTTTTTTAGACTACAATAATTTGGTGTAGGGTATGGCTGTGCAATATATCGAAATGATCGAAATATCGCAAATATACATATCGCAATATGCATATCGCAACGGCACGCAATATCTGAAAGATTTTAATAGGCTACTTCAACATTGTGAAAAAGTGTACATTTTAGGTCGAAGCTGCGACGCATATAGCAGAGAATAGACTGGGCACACAACTTTTACTTATGTGACTTGCTTGATGTTAAAAAGAGTTATTAAATGCAATAACTTCCGAAAAATAACAACTTGCAGTCTCGTGCTGTCTGACACACAAACACACATATACCGAAACGTGCACGTTGCCTCTCTGAAAGCATGTGATCCCTTAAGTTCAGTTTCGTGTCTGCATTACATTTGCAATTACATTTGTGTGTTTACATTAATGTTAAAATTATATTGTCAGATTTGTGACATTAATTTTTGCTAAAACACTGCTTGTCACTTTCAGAAGTTGTAGCGACACTTTCACATAAATGGTATCATTCTTAGGTAATTTTTTGTTTTATGTAATTGAAATAGATTTTACACACTAATAGCAATATCGCATCGCATATATGATTTTTCTTCAATATCACACAGCCCTAGTGTAGGGTCTCTTTTTGCTGCCAATACTGTATCAGTTCATATTAGGGATTAAAGATAAATCATCCACAAAGCCAGAGGGATTTTGAGGCATTCCTCTTGCAGGACAGTAGCCAGGTTACTATGTGATGCTGGTAGAGGAAACAATTTTCTGATTTGCTCCTCCAAAATGGCTCGCGGATATTTAGATCTGGTGACTGTGCAGGCCATAAGAGATGTTCATCTTCACTTTCATATTCTGTTACAAGTCTTACTGTTTGTGCATTGCCATGCTAAAGGCATCCCCTACAACAGGGGTGGGGAATGTTGATCCAGAAGGGATACTCTCTTGAAAAGTTTAGCTCCAACTGAAAAAAAACACTCACCTTCCTGTAACTTTAGTAATCCTGAAGACCTTGATTAGCTTCAGGTGTGTTTGATTAGGGTTGGAGCTGAACTCTACAAGAGAGTGGCCCTTCTGGAGCAATGTTCCCCATCCCTGCCCTACAAGGTACAATGTCTTAACCAGGGGTGTCCAAACTCGGTCCTAGAGGGCCACTGTCCCGCAGAGTTTAGCTCCAGCTTGCCTCAACACACCTGCTGGAAGTTTCTAGTATGCCTAGTAAGACCTTGATTAGCTGGTTCACGTGTGTTGCATTGGGGTTGGAGCTAAACTCTGCAGGACAGTGGCCCTCCAGGAGCAGGATTGGACACCCCCTGTCTGAACCATTAGGTGCACATGGTTCCCCAGGATGGTTTGGTAGTTCTTGGCAGTGACGTGGCCATCAAGCACAGTATGGGAATGCCATGATATTGCAGCCCAAACCATTATTATTCACCCCTATGTTCACCCTGTGCATACAAGTCTGGGTGTTAAGCCTATTTGGGGCTTCTCCACACCGTAACAATATAACAAAGACAGTGAATGTGGACACATCAGAGAACAATACGTTTCACATTTTCCACAGCCCAGGTTTGGCATCTGTTGGAACCAATTAACAAGTGACCAAAGGATTGACTAGCAGCCCGACCATGAATACTGACTGTGGACCTCCTGATGAACAGCTTTGGGAGGGGAAAGGAGAGTCGAAGTGCACATTTAATTCTGCAGTGAGTTGGGTAGCTGTGGTTTTATGTTTTTTGGATACAATACAGGTTAGTACCTGGACATCCCTTTCAGGCAGCTTCCTCTTACATCGACAGCTACACCTGTTGGATGTGGTTTGTCCTGCATGGTGGCCAACATTACACTAGATGAGCCAGTAATGCACCAGCCTTAAAATAAAAAATAAAATAAAAACTATTATATGTCTCTCATTATGTTGTGTGTATTGCAATATTTTATGTACAGCTATGCTGCTAATTCAACCTTTACACTCTGTTCTTGCTGATGGAATGTAAAATCAGTGAAAATTGGCTACCAGGCTGTGCATATGTAGGCGTGAAACCTCTATATTTACCAGTGTTCAGTTTCACTGATTAACCCATGTATTTTATGCTCATTAAAGCATTGTTCCTTTTGACGTTTTCTCTTGCGTCAGGGTCCGGGTTCCCTAAGTGGCCACAAGGGGGTGCTCTTGGTACATAGAAATGCAAATAAATAAAAATAAAAATTACAGCCATAGATTTATGTTTGTCTTTTCTAAATAGTATTATTTTCCAGATAATGTTTTACACATTTATCATAGTTTATTACACATTTATTTTATTTTTCACTGTTGAAAAGGATCGTTGTACATGCAAACATATGCCTTTATATTTTGGGAAGGGAGTATTTTGCAATGGGAACATCTTTTTTTTGGTCTATAGCATCAAAACATTTTCAAACGCTTGCTTCATTTATGTCCTAAATGCAGATGAAATAGACACTTGGCTACGGCTCAAGAGTAAATAGACACACATGACATTTGTGTATGACTCAGGTGACTTGCTTAAAAATTGTGGTTCTTATGAGCAAAGATGGCAGATTTTAAATCATACTTTGAATAGGAAATATATAGCAAACTGAGCACGTCCAGCAATTCCATGGAGTCTGTAACACCCGGCATATCACTCAGTATTTTTTCTTTACATCTGCAACATTCTTTTTTTATTCACTTTTGTCCTAATTGCATTCCCCACGTTTCACTTTCATTCTGATCCAATAAGTCAAAATCCACAGATTTCAATTTCAGCTTAAGAGAGTGTGCGTAGTTACACTCCATTTCCCTATTCTCATCACACTCTTCTCACAGTGAGACACCAGGATCGTAAATCAAATCAACTTTGAGTGGGCCGATGCTATTTTTACCACTATCATGAGACCGCCAGTCAATCTAGAGGTTGAGGATGCTTCTACATGAGATATAGGCAAACCATTTTCTAGGAAATAGTAGAAACAATAAACACAAACTTGAACTTTTTTTATAATCTCTCACTCTTTCTTGTGTTTGGGAGATATTTTTCTTATACCCTATGATTTCAATGTTGACTGAAAGAATCTGAGGGCTGACCGCACAGCGCCGGTCACTGATAACGAGATAATCTGTCCCTCCACACAGCATGAGACTGGATGTGATGCATGAGAAGACTCAGTAGGGAGGTGGGAGACCATTATCAGATTCATTATACTGACTTTTACACTCGTCAAGACCTTTGTCTTCTCTGGCATTTACTGAAAGAGGGTTGCTGGCAGAGGTCAGCTCTGTATCTAGTGGGAATGGCGGAAAAGTTACCAGACAGTGGACATTTTTATTCCAAGCATGCTAACAAGCATGTTAACTTAACATATAGTGTGTTGGTCACCTGAATAAGTTGGGAAAACTCAAATTTTTTGTTTTTTGTTGGTTTAACTTAAAAAAGTAAGTAACCTGGTTATCTTAAAATGTTGAGTTTACTGAAATTAAAAATTAGAGTTAATACAATGAAGGACATTTGTTTAATAAATAGAAACTCAAAATATTATTGTATCTGAACCACATAAAAAAATGTGATAAATCATGAAACTAGCACTATTTGGCATGTTTCACTGTGTCATCAGAAATAAAACACACTACCTAATATGCTTATAAAATCTTTTAATAATTTTAAAGGTTGTCGAATCTCAAAAAATGTTCATTGTATTAACTCAAAATTTTAATTTTAATGAACTCAAAATTTTAAGGCAACCAGGTAACTTAAAATATTTTTTACAGTGCAGTTACATCAGACTTTTTTTTTAAGTTAAGAGAGCTTGCAGATTTTTATTAATTGCTTTTAACTTGCATTTGAATTAAAATCATCAACTTAAATATTTTTAGTAGTAGAAACTTGGCTAACTAATTAAAAAAAATGCTACTTTGCTAATTAGTAACACAATGCTCTGACAGCATTATAGCACTTGCTAAATGATTACAGCAATATAGAAAATTTTACATTGTAAATTTGTTCTCAAATTAAGCTCATGCTCCACTTGTCATAGCAAACATTAAACACTAAATCTCCACTTTAAAATTAATCTCACACACACACACACACACACACACACACACACACACACACACACACACACACACAAACATTCTATAATGATAAAAATCCATCCATTTTTTTTTAATCTCCTTATATGTTTTCACCTGTTTCAATTCAAGCTGTTTGACCGCTGTCAGACGCACCTCTCACGATTGTTGACTGACAGCAGCGTTTCCAAACAGACCCGCCCTGAGCGACCTTTCATCATAGTCCGCCATTGTTGATACGCTGCAGAAGAATATATTGCGGAGTTCTGTTCTTGGGTGTAATAATGAACACAGCAGTCATTTTGATATTCCTAAATCCGAAACGATGAAGATGCAGTGGCTAAGTTTTGTTTTCGAAGGGAATATTATATATGCGAACCGCAAAGTATTTCTCACCAGACTGCTTTATAAACAAGGGTCAGTATAAAGCAGATTTGGCTAAGAAGCTGCTCCTTAATAAGGGATCGGTACCAACTATTCATGTTCCTGCTGCACCTCCAGAAGAAGTGAGTGTAGTTTGAAACACTTGCACGCTTTACAATGAATGTGGCTAAAGCTTACCTACCTACCTACCCACCCATTGATACGGTTGCACAGATGTGTCCTCAAGCAACACTCTACAGAGGGGCAGGGTGAGCAAAGCTCATTAGCATTAAAGACACATGCACTGAAATGGCTTGGTGAAAACAGAGCTCTTTTGACCAGCTAACATTAGTGTTTTCTTACAATACTAATGATAATTTTTAATCTAAGTTTATTACAAAGTTTCTATCTTACTTAAGATTACATTATATGACCCCTTAAATGTCATGGCAAAGCATGACAGAAATCCCAGCACAGTTTGAGTTCATTTTAAGTTTGTCTAAACTAAAAGAAACAAGTTAATAAAACTCAAAATGATAAAACAATTGTCAGTTTCGTGAACTCAAAAGAAAAAGAAAGTTTTAAATCATAAAAGTTTTTTTGTTGTTGTTCGACGAACTAATTGGTTTAATTTGAGTTGGCTCTGCTCAAACCAATGATTTATTTTGAGTCTTAAGCTTTACAGTGTGAACTAGTGTGTTCTTCTGCAGCATTCTTACCACAATGAACTTCGGGTGCTGTAAAATTGTCATTATAAAGTCACCATGAAACAGAAGTTAATGGTCTTTGCTGCCCTATGACGTGTAAAACAACTTCTCAAACAAGAAAAAATTTAGAACTTGATATTGTCCAGAATTGATTGGATCGTTTGATCAATTTAATTTGCTATTGCTGTGATCTCATGAGTGACAGGTTTATGGTGTACATTTTACGATTGTTACCGATGGATTATTTAGGTGGGCCTAATATTCTCGCAAACAACAGCTGCCATTTCATGTCCTTGAAATTTTGTAATAACCAGTAAATTCACTGATTCGAAATAAGACGCATTCAATAAAGTCATAAATTATTCTTATTAATTAATTCTATAATTTATTCATTAATCGAGAAGTCCCATTCAAATACTCATACTTAATACATCCTATCTGCAGCACTCAGTAGGCACTTCATCTATATTGCAGATATGACAGAGATTTGCTCCATGACACAGACGAGAACCTCCGTAATCTCATGCGCAGCCCTTTGGCTCAAACCACAGCAAAATATCAGCTCCTGTTTGAGCAGAGAAAACCTCCCGCACGCTATTCACTGATAGGTTGTGTAAATACACAGAGTGACCGACGCATGCAGGGCAAAGAGGGAAATAGAAATGTCACATTTCATTTGGTTAAACAGGCTCATGGGGATTTAAATGACAGTAAGATGAGGTAAAATAAGAGTACAACGGTCAATGGGTTAATTGCATGTCTATCACACAAATGGATTCCATGGGAACCAAAAGCAAATCTGAATTAAAATACATAATAATGATGGAAATAGCTGGTAAATTATTTCATTTGTTTTGTTTTTCTGTTTTACTTGTTGGAATTGTTGCAGTGCCACCAATAATACTCTAGGTGGCATAGAGTTGACATTACAGAGATACAGGTTGAGGGGAAGTAGGCCTTATCTAGTTTCAAGTTAAAACTAAGCATTCAACCATATTTTTTTCCATCTCTCTAGTCTCTATGAACCTTCAAATTCAGCTGGGAACCACTTAATGCTAAACAATAGCATAAAAGGCTGTCACTGCTGCCTTAGTATTCGCTGTGACCACTAACACTCTCCCAGGAACCAATTAAAGAGACTTATCACACTTATCTTTATACATTTTAGATGATGTCTCTGCTAATAAAGTTTCAAAAACTCATTCCAGCCATTACCAAGAGACAAAATCAAATGCCTGGAGGAGTTGCTGGCAGCCTAAATTCTACAGCTATGGAAATGAGTCTTGTTCACTTCATGGTTTGATAAGGGTGTTGAACTGTGTCTAAAAAGACAAAGCATGGTCAACCGTGAAAATACTTATGCATAACAAACTAGCAGATTTAACAGAGATAAGTTCCATTTCCTGGAAAGACTTTGATGACACAATGAACTTTTGTTGGAATGGACTTGACAAAGAAAGCTGTATGCAGTGTTTGACGTTAATTTGTAAATAGACTAATGGAATAAAGCTCATTTAAAAGTTAAAAATAAAAGATACATCAACCATGCGTGACAAATGCTCACAGGAAAAAACAGCAACGACTCTTATTAAACGAAGCACAATTCTCTAATGTGCTTCCCTCAAGTGCAGTAAGTGTAAAACTAACCATATGTCGGTGATAATTAATGCGTACAAAACTCAGTGTACAGCAACTTAAATTAAGCGTTACATTTTGCAAAATACAAGCTTTATATTTGCTGTAGAAAAGCTCTTGAGACCTGCATGCAGATTTTAAGTAGCTAATTCTGTTTGCACAAACCACTAAGGAAGAAATTCATCATCAGTTTTTATCTTGTCCCCAAACTCCACACAGGCTACATATCTTGCATCTGCAATTTTCTGGTTAGCTGAATTCCTGACCACAGCGAGAAATTAACAATGACACAGTCTAGCATGACTTTGCCCACACATTACATGGCTCGTCCCCCTGCACAAAGGCACCAGCTGATCCAGGGTCACAAGTACAATGCACAGTTGAGAGTTAGCTTTTGAGTGCTAATCTCTTGACGTTTTGATTACTATAACAATTTCAGAATGTTTTTTTCTCACTAAGTTGATGTCACTTTCTGGAGGGTAATGTCTGAAATAACTGTATTTTATTTTTTATAAAAATTATAATTAAAAGTACAACTCTTCGGGCTGTTGCAAAGAATTTTGAACCATTTTGAGCCTAAAAGCTGCACTATATAATTTTTCCCTACACTAGAGAGCGCCTATTCAAATCAAAGGCGTAGTTTAATGACACCAAGTTTGAGCGCAGAATCTTGGGACATGTAGTCTTCACCTCACAGCCAGTGGAAAAGAATTGGGATAGGACTCATGGTCATGAATGGGATTATTAACGTTACTGAGCTGGACAGTGTTGTGTGAGCTGAGTAAGGCCGCTGGAGCGATTGTTGAGCAACACACGGTTCGTCAGCTTTTACTATGACGGGACGAGACGCTGTCGCGGGCGCTATTTCCGCTTTTCCGGTCATGAGTATGAGGTAACGTAACTCTGTTTATCAAATTAGATACATTTAATTGTGTTTAAAATGATGTTATGACGTTACTCTGTGCATTCGCTCAGTGGCTGCTTTCACACTTGTTCACACAGCTAAGAGTAAAGCATTTCTGCCAAAGAAATGCCGGAACCGAGGGTAACGCAGATATGACGCTATTGACAGATGATTCCCTCAGACGTCCCAGTTCCTTAGTTAAAATAGCAATTTTCTCACAATTTACAAATAGTTGGAATCCAACTGAACAAAATATATAACACTGACTTATTTTGATAAAGCAAACAATAAAGAAAACTTAAGTTTCAAATTTTCATTAGCGAGAAGGGAATTGAGGTTCGATAATATCCCTTTTGAAAAAGATGTTTAAACATATATATATATATATATATATATATGTATATATATATACATATATATATACATATATATATATATATAAAGAAGTTTAAACATATATATATATATATATATATATATATATATATATATATATATATATATATACACATATATATATATATATATATATATATATACACATATATATATATATATATATATATATATATATATATATATATATATATATATATATATATATATATATATATATATATATGTTTAAACTTCTTTAAACTTATAAGGTCTTTTTATGAATTATACTTAAGTAATGTTCAAATATAATTTTATGTATACTTTATATAGTAAGTATATACTACTATAAATGTACTAGTAGTAAACTTGTAAGTGTACTTATTTCAATACTGCTTGGGGCTAAACATTTACAGTGCCTTGCGAAAGTATTTGACCCCCTTGAACTTTGCGAACTTTTGCCACATTTCAGGCTTCAAACATAAAGATATAAAACTGTAATTTTTTTTTGTGAAGAATCAACAACAAGTGGGACACAATTCATTGGATATTTCAAACTTTTTTAACAAATCAAAAACTGAAAAATTGGGCGTGCAAAATTATTCGGCCCACTTAAGTTAATACTTTGTAGCGCCACCTTTTGCTGCGATTACAGCTGTAAGTCTCTTGGGGTATTTCGCTATCAGTTTTGCACATCGAGAGACTGAAATTTTTGCCCATTCCTCCTTGCAGAACAGCTCGAGCTCAGTGAGGTTGGATGGAGAGCGTTTGTGAACAGCAGTTTTCAGTTCTTTCCACAGATTCTCGATTGGATTCAGGTCTGGACTTTGACTTGGCCGTTCTAACACCTGGATATGTTTATTTTTGAACCATTCCATTGTAGATTTTGCTTTTGGATCATTGTCTTGTTGGAAGACAAATCTCCGTCCCAGTCTCAGGTCTTTTGCAGACTCCATCAGGTTTTCTTCCAGAATGGTCCTGTATTTGGCTCCATCCATCTTTCCATCAATTTTAGCCATCTTCCCTGTCCCTGCTGAAGAAAAGCAGGCCCAAACCATGATGCTGCCACCACCATGTTTGACAGTGGGGATGGTGTGTTCAGGGGGATGAGCTGTGTTGCTTTTACGCCAAACATAACGTTTTGCATTGTTGCCAAAAAGTTCAGTTTTGGTTTCATCTGACCAGAGCACCTTCTTCCACATGTTTGGTGTGTCTCCCAGGTGGCTTGTGGCAAACATTAAACAACACATTTTATGGATATCTTTAAGAAATGGCTTTCTTCTTGCCACTCTTCCATAAAGGCTAGATTTGTGCAGTATACGACTGATTGTTGTCCGATGGACAGAGTCTCCCACCTCAGCTGTAGATCTCTGCAGTTCATCCAGAGTGATCATGGGCCTCTTGGCTGCATCTCTGATCAGTCTTCTCCTTGTATGAGCTGAAAGTTTAGAGGCCAGGTCTTGGTAGATTTGCAGTGGTCTGATACTCCTTCCATTTCAATATTATCGCTTGCACAGTGCTCCTTGGGATGTTTAAAGCTTGGGAAATCTTTTTGTATCCAAATCCGTCTTTAAACTTCTCCACAACAGTATCTCGGACCTGCCTGGTGTGTTCCTTTTTCTTCATGATGCTCTCTGCGCTTTAAACGGACCTCTGAGACTATCCCAGTGCCGGTACATTTATACGGAGACTTGATCACACACAGGTGGATTCTATTTATCATCATTAGTCATTTAGGTCAACACTGGATCATTCAGAGATCCTCACTGAACTTCTGGAGAGAGTTTGCTGCACTGAAAGTAAAGGGGCTGAATAATTTTGCACGCCCAATTTTTCAGTTTTTGATTTGTTAAAAAAGTTTGAAATATCCAATAAATTTCATTCCACTTCATGATTGTGTCCCACTTGATGTTGATTCTTCACAAAAAAATACAGTTTTACATCTTTATGTTTGAAGCCTGAAATGTGGCAAAAGGTTGCAAAGTTCAAGGGGGCCGAATACTTTCGCAAGGCACTGTATGAACTTTAAGTGTAACTATAGTAAACTTTAAAGGGATAGTTCACCCAAAAATGAAAATGAAACGTTTATCTGCTTACCCCCAGGGCATCCAAGATGTAGGTGTCTTTGTTTCTTTAGTGGAACACAAATGAAGATTTTTAACTCCAACCGTTGCCGTATAATGCATGCCAATTGGGTGTTTTTTTATGAGAGCAGTGAGTAAAAAAGAACAGAGAGTAAAAAACACAGACATACAAATGCATATTAAACACAGCAGCTTGTGACAATACATTGAAGTCTTAAGACACGAAACATTCGGTTTGTGTGAGAAACCGAACAGTATTTCTATCATTTTTTACCTCAAATACGACACTGTACATCAGCCGTCACCATGCCATAACTGCCTGCAAGTGAGGTCAAATTACACAATATGGCGTAGAGATACGCGCAAGAGATCACTTCTGCCGCTTGTATCCTATTGAGATACTCCTTATTTTCACTTCATTCTAAAAAATGCTGGGTTAAAAACAACCCAAGTTGGGTTGAAATGGACAAACCCAGAAATTGGGTTGTTTGAACCCAGTGAATGGATCCATTCAAAAAACACAATTTCTGGGGTTTTCCATTTTCAACCCAACTCGGCTTGTTTAATAGGCTACTCAATCAAGAGTAAACACAATTACAAGCCAAGTATACTAATACTTTTAAGTATATTGGGATCAAAAGATTTGAGTACAAGTAGCCTTTTTAGACCAAATATACTTTTCTGTCAGTATAAGTCAAGTATATTTAATTGCAATTTGTATATTTCTGAGAGGTATGAAGTATGTTTCTGAGAAGTATATCAAAATAAACTGAAAGTTTTTTTCTATGAGTTGACTATGTTTGATAACTATGTTGAATCAACTTATATGTTTTCAAATAACCCTGGAGACACTTTGACCTGCATTTTTACAATTTGCGTAATTATCACTGGAAGCTGAAATAGCCACGTGTCCAGTGAACTGCTAATTCCCTAATCACTGTATGCTATTATTTTTCATTGCCTTTGGACGTTTTTTTATTAACATGAATGTGCAATAACATGACCCTTTAATTTACTGACATGTAGCTTAAAGGCTTGCTCCATGCATCAAGAACTATGAAAGAAAAATTATGCAAAGAACACAGCGAGGTTAAAAAAGCAGTTTCTTGCTGATGGTTCATCATATGCATCCATAAATCTGAGATTTGACCGATTAAATAGCTCTCGTTGAAGAGGAATGTCGCCAAGTGCATGTAGCATACATTATTTCAACGATAATTATCACGGTGATGGGGACAAATATATTTAGAGCCATCTAAATGTCTTATTTGAAGTATATAAGAAAGTAAATGTTTCTCAGGGAGTATATGAACTGATGTGAAGCTAGCCAAGGGCTAGATATTAAATGAGATAACGTGTTTCTGGATGTTGGAGGGAGCCAGTGATAAGAAGGTTACGACCCAGGGTCAAATTACTTAGAAGGACCCTTGAGCACAGCACAGTTCATAATTCATACGCATGCATTTGCATAAAATTGTTTGTTATTTTAAAGAAAAATTCTTAAAGGGATAGACACCCAAAAAATATAAAATGGTTGATGGCACCCATTGAATTCCATATAGGGGGAAAAAATGCTATGGAAGTCAATGGATGCCATCAACTGTCTGGTTACCAACATATCTTCTTTTGTGTTCAGCAGAAGAAAGCAATTTAGATTACAAATTGTAGTCGGTTACTGATTCTAAATTGCATGACAACAATTGTACTAGTTAGTAACGACTGATCCACTGTATTAGCCCATTACATTACACATTTAATCTGACTACTTTTGGATTACTTGCAGATTACTTTTGGCCTAACACATTTTAATATTTTGTACCAGCTCATTATGAACAACTTGAAGTGCATTTAATATTACATTCCGTCAAGGGTTTCTCAGAATGAGTGAGGTTTGTGATGGAACTGCAGGGGTGTGTGAGTGTAATGAAAAGTCATTTTTTAAAAATTAATAATTAATACATATAATTAAATAAATAATTTCAAAATAACAACAATCAAAATAAAACTCTTACTTAAAAGTATATATGTTTTAAATGTTTTGTTTACTTGCATATACAGTTTGGCTTAATTATTATTTTTTTAATATTGACCAAACGTATCAACTTAAAATCTCAGGGTTGGCTATTTCAAGTAAATATATGTCAAAGAAGTTTAGCTGACAAAAAAAGTTACGGAAATCCCTGCATTGCATATAAATATGAAACATGTTTTTTATTAAGTAATAATTCAAATAATAATAATGTCTTGTTTAGGAGTTGATTGCAATGTTGGGACTTCTTAAAGGTCCAGTTCTTCGGGTGTTTTCAAAGCTTTGATTATGTTTACAGTGTGCAATATAACATGAGTTCATGTTTCACGTGTAAAAAAACAGTATTTTTCACACAATTGACTTATCTGTACAGCACTGTTTCCTCTGTCCTAAAAACAGCCTGATGATTTCGTTGTTCTATGAAGTCCCTCCTTCCGGAATACGTAACGAGTTCTGATTGGGCCAGCGATTCCCGTGTTGTGATTGGACAGCGGCTTAGCGCACTTTGCCCGGAAAGGTCCTGCCTCTTACCATAACGGGGAGATGCAAGCGCACGCTCTTCTCCACGTGGGAGAGCAACAAGACCACGCCCCCTATTTTGTGCGTTCTTGTGGGCGGAGGGTTAGTCAACAAACGGTTCTAGTGACGTCATTCCTGAAGGAAGTGCAGGGGTAGTCCAAACCGGCCGTTCGCTGTAATTTTACAGGTATTATTTATGCTCTTACAGCAACATTGCACACTAAATAAAGTTTGAAAGATGGAATCGCGAAGAACAGGACCTTTAAAAAGTGAAATGATTTCTGTAATCCAGTGATCAAATGGCGTGTGGTTCTTAGTTTTCAGTGATAGGCTTATGACTAGTGGCTGGTCTGTGTGTGCAATTCCACTAACCTGGAAGACCATCTGAACGTAAAGACAGGAGGCTTTTATAGAAAGGAAAATCTAAAAGATAAAAAAGTAATAGGGAGAATCAATGGATTATGAATAATTTACTGCCATTGTGAGAATAACATGTAATAATTAAAAAAGTAACTAGTCTGATTATGAGTGATACACAATTAATCTTAAATATATTATGGCCGTAGCAACTCAACTTACACCATAGAAACACTGTTAGCATAAAAATGTCTGCCCTGATTCAACCTAATTTTACCATTAGGTGCAAGTGTGACTTGAATATTTTCCATTTCATGCCCGTTTCTCTGTGGTACAACAAAAACAAATAAATCAACAGTGGTGTTGGGATTCACTCTTCACGCTCATCTCTGCTATGTGTAGACGCCTTGTTTTGGATGAAAATCGGATATAAACCCAGATGCATGCGTTAAGTAGGCAGGTCATAGTCGCTGCGGACACTTCCCAAAAACAAATAAATCATTATGAGCGGTCGTTAGTGATCAAACCTAATGCTGCATTCGCTTATGTTTGGGTTGCTTTCTGAAGCTTTACATGGTTATGACTGAATGATTTGTAAGAACAGGTTAAAGTATATTAACTGTGATATTGTGTTTTGGTATACTGTCCCTTCCCCATGCACTATGGTTATTAAATGATTTATTGACCACTATAACTAGCAAGATCCTATAGCAAACTGTGTCTGTGTGGGTGGTAACCTAATGGTTAAAAATGTGGCCTTACAATTGACAAATTCCAGGATCAGGCTCTTCAATCCATAAGCTATCATCATTGTGCCCTTAAGCGAGGCACTCAACCCTATAATAAATTTCACCAGTCAGGTTCCGGAAGTGAAAATATGGAAATTGATTTTTAGTGATAACATATAAACCTCTCAAGACAGACCAACTGTACGCTCTGAGGTTGTTAATCGATGGTACATGCTTCTGTAGAAGCTCAAGTCACTGTTAATTTAAATACACTACACTCAGTCCCAGAGAGAGATCAACTCATGAAGTATTGTGAACAATGTTACTCCTTATGATCTCATACTAGGCAAGGGTAGTTTATAAAGTGCATTTTATACACAGTTATATTTCAAACTGCTTCATATAAATTTATTTAAAAGCAGTAATCATAAAAAGGTTTGAATAAATAAAAAATGAAATAGGCTATTTTAATTTATAATTCAATAGCTTTCTTTTGTGCAGTTGTTTTTTTTGCTTTTGAAATGCTTTGTGGGTTGAATAGCTTTTGAAGAATAGGAACTGCAAAAAACTTTCCGGAACCAAGTATACTACATGTGTACTTTAATTTGGATAAAAAGCATAATCTAAATACAAATTAATGACTGTGTGTGTGTGTGTGTGTGTGTGTGTGTGTGTGTGTGTGTGTGTGTGTGTGTGTGTGTGTGTGTGTGTGTGTGTGTGTGTGTGTGTGTGTGTGTGTGTGTGTGTGTGTGTGTGTGTGTGTGTGTGTGTGTGTGTGTGTGTGTGTGTGTGTGTGTGTGCCCTTATTTATATTACATTGTGGGGACCAAATGTCCCCATAAGGATAGTAAAACCTGAGATTACCTACATTGTGGGAACCAGCCAGCGGTCCCCACTTTTCAAAAGGCTTTTAAAACATACAGGATGAGTTTTTTTTTAGAAAGTAAAAATGCAGAATGTTTCCTGTGATGGGTAGGTTTAGGGGCAGAGGCAGGGGGACAGAAAATACGGTTTGTACGGTTTAAAAACCATTATGTCCATAGAAAGTCCCCACAAAGATAGTGAACCAGACATGCGTGCATGTGTGTGTGTGTGTGTGTATGTGTGTGTGTGTGTGTGTGTGTGTGTGTGTGTGTGTGTGTGTGTGTGTGTGTGTGTGTGTGTGTGTGTGTGTGTGTGTGTGTGTGTGTGTGTGTGTGTGTGTGTGTGTGTGCACGGTAAACAGGTTCAAAGATTTTGCCCTGTTACAGGAGCTGCATTTGCTTTAATGCAGCTCCTAAGCATAAGCTTTAATGTGAAACCACAAATCCTGTCAGATCTTATTATTCAATTTTCCATCAGTACACCACGATTAGATTGATTAAACTTGGCTACAGCCTTCGAAACAACAAACCATGTGATTTAATCAATAAAATTAAATAATTTTGGCCCAGACTCACTTTATATTCTCTGAATCTCCTTTGACATGTTGATTAGTGGTTGTACAGGCACCTTCATCTCTCTTGATTATAAAAAAAAAGCACCGGAGATGAAAACCAACTCAAACATGATATCTTAAGACCACTGACAGACAGAATGATAGAATTAGAGTTAATAAAAGTAATGTCTTTTTGACAGAATATTCGTGTGAGTTTTTGTATCATGATAACTTAGAAATCTAGACACACCCTAGCGGCAGCAAATCTAATCTGCCGTGAGTATCGTCTAGCAACTCTCAATAAACTTCTGAGCTGTAAAAACCAAACTCTGGTCAGGCCAATCATATCGTATGTAGAGTCGGTGGGTGGGGCTTAATATAATGACAGCAGAGTTGCGCTTGCGTGCTACTAGTAAACACAGAAGCTGGCTAACGGCGGTCTTTCGAATCAGCTTTGGCCGAGACTCTGGAAGACTTGGACTTAAGCTTTTCTCTGAGAAAAGAACAAAGAACGGCACTGAAGTCATTCTTAAAAAGGGAAGATGTGTTCAGTGTTTTGCTGACCGGATACGGCGAACGTTTAATCTGTCAACAAGCTCCACTTCACCTTCGTTGCTCTGGTTGGTTGAAGCGCTATCCAATTGCATGCAGAGGGAGTTGGAAAAACCGTTTATCCCGCCCCTTTGGATTGAGCCCTGTCAATAATGATTTTCCCGACCAAACATCTTGATGTGGGTCTGGTTTGTCAGGCTAGTATCTTGAGAGATTCAATGGACCTTTTTTCATACTTCCATGTTTGCAGAAGTATTTAGCCAACCTGATCACATGTAAATAAATAATGATACGCACTTTATGGCGTATATATGACACGCTCTTGGGTAGGTTTAGGGTAGTGGGGTGGGGGGTTCGTATTTATAATACGCCATCAAATGCATATCATATGCATGCGAAAAACAGCGTGGCATAGACACGCCAAAATGAGTTTTGGTGTATACATTCCACAACATTGCACATTCGTACTATTTATACGCATTTTCATGAGATCCGGCTGCTTTAGCAGCAAAGTAAAGAAACTTCTGCTTTATCCTTTATAAATGTGCAGTGACCATATGAAACTGGTTCTGCTCAACCTACTCCATGTGGGATTCAAACCATGGTCTCTGGCATGGGAGGCGGGTGCTTTAAAAACATTAAAGACCATAGCCTCTAGCCACAGTTGCTAGAGCGCCTCTTGAGATCAGGGGAGTGAGGTTTAAGGCAAACTCACACAACAGAACTATAAGACTACATGAATCACCATGGTGCTCTCACTACATGACAAGTTTTCTTGTCATCTATCAACAACTTGTTTTAGCAGCACTAATATTACAAAACAAAACGGTGAAAACTGGGCAGATATACACGCCGTTACACTTCAGGTGTGCATTATTTTTCGAATAATTCAGCAGCCCAGAGTCAGTTATTCTGCTTATACTACCATTAACAAAACATTGTTCAAATTATTTATTTCAAGACAGATGTCAGGTTTTGTCCTTAAAACACTTGTGTGCAGGACTAATTTCTTACGCATCTAAACCCAAGCCTCCGTTGCTAATTCCAAAATGTTATTTTAGAGCTAGTAACAGAGGATTGCCTTGAGCCATTGATAGCAGACTAATGCAGTTATTAATGCAATGAGTTATTAGAAAGAGAGAGAGAGAGAAAGAGAGAGAGAGAGAGAGAGAGAGAGAGAGAGAGAGAGAGAGAGAGAGAGAGAGAGAGAGAGAGAGAGAGAGAGAGAGAGAGAGAGAGAGAGAGAGTTAGTATGTGAATTACCTCAGTCTTTAGGTCTCTTTCAGCAGCATCTACTAAAATGAAACTTTTTTTCCTTGCTGGTGAGAAATGGCATGTAACATTTAATTTTAATTTCATTTTTATCCTATTGTTTACTTTTTATTAGCTTGGACAGTGTCATTTTGGGTTTTGGTTTATTTTGCTTTTGTAGTCTAAGGACCTTTGAAATAACTTAAAACATTTGGTGATGTGATATGATCTATGATGCAGTCAAGACCTGCCTGGAACTACAGATGCTGGTCATATAATTAGAATATCATAAAAAAGTTGATTTATTTCACTAATTCCATTCAAAAAATGAAACGTGTATATTATATTTATTCATTACACACAGACTGATATATATATATATATATATATATATATATATATATATATATATATATATATATATATATATATATATATATATATATATATATATATATATATATATATAATTCTTTTAATATTGATGATTATAACTGACAACTAAGGAAAATATCAAATTCAGTATCTCAGAAATTTAGAATATTACTTTAGGCCAATACAAAAAAAAAAAAGGATTTTTAGAATTCTTGGCCAACTGAAAAGTATGAACATGAAAAGTAAGAGCATGTACAGCACTCAATACTTAGTTGGGGCTCCTTTTGCCTGAATTACTGCAGCAATGCAGCGTGGCATGAAGTCGATCAGTCTGTGGCCCTGCTCGTGTGTTATGAGAGCCCAAGTTGCTCTGATAGTGGCTTTCAAATCTTCTGCATGTTGGGACTGGCATATCACATCTTCCTCTTCACAATAATCCATAGATTTTCTAGATTTTATTAGATAGATCATAGATTTTTCAGGTCAGGTGAGCTTGCTGTCCAATTAAGAACAGGGATACCATGGTCCTTAAACCAGGTACTGGTTGCTTTGGCACTGTGTGCAGTTGCAACCCGTTCTCACTCCCAAGGCGTCAAAATCCGAAGCATAGTGAAGTGCCTTCCGCGTCACAATTAAGACGCTAAAGGTGCCCCTGGGCGTCATTTTGCGAGGCGCTGGGTGCTCCATTCATTACAATGATAAATCTTTGGCGTCATAAACAGACGCATTTAATTATTTGCGTTTATAAAAGCAGACATGATTTTATTAATATTTAAAGGCTACTTTTATATTTTGGAGCAACTAACTCCACTCCTACCCTAAACCTACCCATATCTAAACAATATAAAACACATACCAGGCAAATAAATGTACAGTCACAGGTATTTATTGCAAAAACTGACCAAAGCAGTATAAAAGTATTAACTCATGTTGCATTCCAAGTCTTCTGAAGTCATACGATGTCTTCATGTGAAGAACAGAGTTGATCTTGGTGTTTTAATCGCTGAAATGATGATCCCGCTGCCCCGTGAACGAACTCATTCATTTCTCATTCAAATAATTCAAAAGACTCCTGAGCATGACGCAATCGGTCACAAGACACACGAGAGCCAATGACATTTTACAATCAATGCTGACGTAATGACGCAATTGGTCACAAGACATACGAGAGCCAATGCAATTTCACTATGAAATCTCACGTAACCGGCGCCAATATTTGAAATTTGATTGTGTTTGTTGATGATCTTCTGCGGATGGAGATGCTGATCGCTTTTGGGGATTTTCTTCATACAAATCAATCGTTTGGCCTCGGAAAACTTGGATTATTTAACTTTTTTGAATAACTTGTGTATGCAGTCGTATATGTCAGGCTATATCCTGTGTTTTATATCATGTTCAGACAAACGGGTAGGTTTAGGGATGGGATGGGGTTGGGTTACATGTTAAGCATGTCTAAATAGCGTAAATAAAATAAATGTAAATAAAATTATGCTTGCTGATTAAATTGAAAAACACACTCCAACATGTCATAATGGCAAAATTATAAACTAATACAATTTCACCATGGCGATAACATTACTAATACCCAGCGCGTCTGTGTATGACGCCAAAGGGTTCTCACTGAAATGAATGGAACACCCAGCGCGTCGAAACATGACGCCTTGGGGCACCTTTAGCGTCTTTATTGTGACGCGGAAGGCACTTGACCATGCTTCGGTTTTTGACGCCTTGGGAGTGAGAATGGGTTGGCAGTTGCCAAGTCCCGTTGGAAAATAAAATCTGCATCTCCATAAAGTTGGTTAGCAGTAGGAAGCATGAAGTGCTCTAAAACTTCCTGGTATACGGCTGCATTGGACCTCAGAAAACACAGTGGACCAACGCCAGCAGATGACAGCCACCCTAAACCATCACTGACTGTGGAAACTTTACACTGGACCTCAAGCCACGTGGATTGTGTGGCTTTCCTCTCCTGGACAGTTCCTCAGAGAACATGACTTTGGACCACTCAGCAGCAGTCCAGTCTTTTTTGTCTTTAGCCCAGACCGACACTTTTGACGCTGTCTGTTGTTCAAGAGTGGCTTGACAAAAGGAGTGCGACAGCTGAAACCCATGTCTTGCTAGGTCTGTGCATAGTGGTTCTTGAATCAGCTGCAGTCCACTTTTTGTGAATCTCCCCCATATTTTTAAGTAGGTTTTGTTTCACAATCCTCTCCAGTGTGCGGTTATCCCTATTGCTTGTGCACTTTTTTTCTACCACATCTTTTCCTTCCCCTCGCCTCTCTATTAATGTGCTTGGACACAGAGCTCTGTGAACAGCCAGCCTCTTTTGTAATGAACCTTTGTGTCTTGACCTCCTTGTGCAAGGTGTCAATGGTAGTCTTTTGGACAACTGTCAAGTCAGCAGTCTTCCCCATGGTTGTGCAGCCTACAGAACTAGACTGAGACCATTTAAAGGCCATTGCAGGTTGCAGACCTTTTTTCGGGAATTTGGGAATTACCTTAGTTGTCAGTTATAATCATCAAAATTAAAAGAAATAAACATTTGAAATATATCAGTCTATGTGTGTAATTAATGAATATAATTCATAAAGTTTAACTTGAATGGAATTTGTGAAATAAATCAACTTCTAACCAATATTCTAATTATATGACCAGCACCTGTACTTTAGCCGTGTTTCCCTGAAAATAATTGCACACCTTAGAATATTCGTCAACCAATCAGAATCAAGCATTTAACAATCCCCCCATATTATAAAATGTTTTGTGTAGAGCAAACAACACTTATTTACATTTTAAATATATATTTCTTGTTAGTTTATAAGTATAAAACCATTATGATTCAATTATTGTCACCTTGTATTCATGTACATAAAAGGTGCATGAGCAGTTTATGATGGTGTTTCATCGCTCGCACTACAAGATCAGTGGCGATAACACCAAACAGGTTTTGAAAATATCATTTGACACAGGCTCAGATCATGTTGCCGACCTGCTCATATTTGAAGAGTGTTGCAGCACCAAATGTAAGCGGTTCTACTCCCTGTCGTGGGAGGCGGGCGTTCTAACAAGGAGGCTAAAGGCGTAGCCTCTAGCGTCAGTCACTAGAGTGCCTCTTGAGATCAGGTGAGTGTGGTTTACACACAGCTCTTACGACAGTTACAAATAGAGCAGGATAATTGTTAAATTTTAATGTGAAATTCATCACCAACATTCATTTCACAGGGATGATGAAAGAAAGATAAATGGTTTCATGATCAAAGTCTCTACTTTTTTTTAGGAAATGCATGTCACCTATTGGCCTAAGTTACTATAGGACCCACCAAAAAGAATATTGAAGATTTTATAGAAGATTGTAAACCTTGATCATGTTTGCATTTCTGTTATGTTCTTACTATTCCATATCGATTTTAAATTATTCAAGTAACACGATAGTTACTGTGCAATTTCTTCATTTTTTTCGCATGGATCAATATTTACCTCAGATGTTGTTCATTAAAAATGGAAGATGATGCACGTCCGGCTAAAGAAACATTTTAAAACGTTGAGGTTCACTGTCGAGTTCAACTAAAGCATCTTAAATGATTAATCAAAACTGACAACCGCACACTGACAAGACTGCGGGAGAAGTTTGTTTACCCAACAATGTGTGGATTGTGAAATGGTTTGTGCTAGGAATACGGACTGACTGCTATACTTCAGCGCCCTCTGCTGGCCAATAATCTTCTCAGTCATAATGGCTTTGTCTTAAAACATAGCTGCCTTACTTATATAACCACGTTGGGCATGAAAGGCATCAAGAAAACATGAGGATTTGGGGACCAAATCCTTCTGGAAACACAGATTGCTATCTTGTCAAACATCTTGCAGACCAGTAGTTACTACAAGACATCATATGATCTTTGTAGGCATGTGACCACAGTTAAAAAAAGCCATAGGCTACTCTCTATTTCATCTCTCCCCCATCCCTTTCCTTTGGGTCATTTATCTTAGTGTCATCCTTGTTTTCTCTCTTATCTTTTTGTATTTGTTTTTGAGACGATTTAGAGAAATATTTGCCTGGAAGCACGCATTCCTCTGTGCTTTCAGGGGGATATTTGAATAGTATCATCCAGGAATCTCGCTGTTTGTTACAGTTTGTGACATAATCTTTAAGGACTAACTAACTATGCATTGCAATGCCACAAAATGGAATGCAAATTGCACACTGTTTTAATTGCTTCGGAGATAAAGGACTGTATCAAAAACAATGTGAAGGAACACAAGGAGTTTTCAGTTCTGCGGGAACAGAAGTAAACCAATCTACTTATGCTGATTACGGGGACGTGAATTATTAACATGAAGGAATCCACATGTATCAACATTTGCAAATTACCTTTCATAATCAGCAGACTTAGAAAAGAGAAGCATGAACCCACCGTGAAGTAATGAGTCGAAGCAAATTGCCAGTTGAGCTGGAGATTCTGATGAGTTTTCCATAATTGCGCTGCTCCTTGAACAAAGCCTTCACCTTCTCCTTGAAGCTCATTGATTTAAATTTTTTATTTTAGGGTGCAATAATTCCCAGGTCAGAGCGGTTTTTCATCTGACCTTGTCACAATGTAAATTATACTTCAGGCCATAACAGGGGTCTATAAACCAAAAAATAAAAAACTCCGGCAGACTGTGAGACGGATTCTGTGTTAAGACACATAAAAGCCATTCAAATCATTAAACCCAAGCTTTATTCTGGTGTGTTGAATTGTATTTAAGTGTGGAAGAGACAACAAGACATTTACCTGAATTTAGCTGATCTTTTTGTTATTTTTTTTATCTTATGTATAGTTTCATTTTTCCACAACAACTATTTTGAGATCAATAACCTGTCACTAAAGTGTCCAAATCCTTTATGGGTTTAAACTTCAAGGTAATAAGGATTGAGAGTAAACATATAATGCTTTACAATAGCATATAAGTGTATGATGTGTGTGAGTTTTATTATGCTCTTTACCAGACTGAGACCATGACTAAAGATGTCAGAGTGACTGAAGATCATTTGGTCACCCATCCAAATCACAAGGCATGCAATCAACCTTAGGCTAAAGTCACCATATCTATTAAATGTTCTTCAGCCAGTTTAATTTTACAGAGACATAAACTCTCTCTCTCTCTCTCTCTCTCTCTCTCTCTCTCTCTCTCTCTCTCTCTCTCTCTCTCTCTCTCTCTCTCTCTCTCTCTCTCTCTCTCTCTCTCTCTCTCTCTCTCTCTCTCTCACACACACACTCACACACACACTCACACACTCACACACACACACACACACACACACACACACACACACACACACACACACACACACACACACACACACACACACACACACACACACACTTCCCTCAGATTCCACACATTGTAACAAAGACTGTGGTTTTATCATCTCCTTGTGAGAACTGTGACATTTGAACAGTTTTTGTGGTTGATACGGTGGATTTATGACAGCAGTAAATGAACGTGTGCAAGAGAGAGTGAATGAGTGTGTGAGAGCTGTGATGTGAGAGAAGAGAGAACATGCACCTTTATTCTCTCTGGTGGAGTAAAAGAGACTTAAGACGCTGTAAACTTTACAATAACAGACTTCTGTAAAATATCTTTTTTAAGAATGTAATTATTCCAAAAAAGTATAATAATAATAATAATAATAATAATAATAATAATAATAATAATGATTATGATTATTATTGTTATTATTATTATTATTATTATTATTATTATTATTATTATTATTATTACTACTACTACTACTACTACTACTAACATTAAATAAAATTACTATACCCAGTCAGACTAGACAGCTGCTTGCTCTTTAGCATTCACAATTACATATCTAATGTGTAAAATAGTGTGGATAAAAATCAATAATTGTATGCAATAAAGTTTTCTGGCTTAAATTCTGGAGGGTGAGATCGGTGCCATCTTTTCATCTAGCACCTTAAGAGCATTTTTTTTTTTTTTTTTTTTTTTTATCTGTGTGTGGAGAAAAAATTTCTTCAAAAGAAACGGTCAGTTCTCTCTGGAAAAGTATGCTCCCTCAAATCTAGACAAGATGATTGAGTGAGTGTTTTACAGGAATGCATGGTGCTGATACTTGATTAAGAATGTGTGTCAGGTTCTGATTGGGCTTTAGTTTTAGTTTTAAAGTGTGCACGAATGAATATGTTATATTTACCTGTTACACAAACAAATCAATAAAAGGGGTGGGCAAAACAACTTTTTAAACAATAAATCTTTACAACTTTGAAAAACAATTAACAGTGAAAACGTCCAGCTTTCCTGAATATAATAACACCAAATGTATATATGAAATGTAATTTGAATAAAAGCATCTGCCAATATCGCTCAAATATAAATTATTGAACTATAACAGGTCGAATAAGACATGCGTGCAACAGGTTCCCAAAGTTAATGATGGCGTATAAAGAAATTGATTGTGATTGATTGCCACTGGAGTTTGGAGCATCTTGCTGTGAAGGACTGCATAAATGAATCATCAAATAATTTTCCTCTTAGATATTGAGTGTGATCGGTGAGCTTGGAGAGAGGGCTCAGAAAGGGTGGAGACACACGCATCTCTTCAAAAAGCTACTGGAGGAGACAGGCGCGCAGAATACGCACAGAGGCTCCTGCTTTTGGGCACTTATATGTATTAAAACACTATCTCAAGAGACTGAGGCATCGGCAAACTGACTGAAAACAAAGCAGATGAAAACGGCACGATAACAGACACCCGAGGGAGAACTTTTACAACTTTAAACGTTTTGAATATGAAGTAGAGCGCCGCGTAAAGCTTGCGTACTCGACAACTTTTCTCATTTATTTAATTCCTTTTTAACCCAAAAAGTTAAGATGAACACCTCGGATATTTTATGCGATTCCGCGTTTGCAAATTCGTCCAACTTTTCGTGTGTTAACCGAACCGCTCAGCCATACAGCATCATTGACATCGCGTCTTTCATGCACATATTCCCCACCATCTACGGCATCCTGTGTTCAGTTGGAGTTCTGGCCAACAGTTTGGTCATCTATGCTGTAGCATCATGCAAGAAGAAGATGGTCTCTGATATTTACGTACTGAATCTGGCCATCGCAGACCTGCTGTTCTTGTTGGTGATGCCCTTCAACATCCATCAGCTGGTCAGGGACAGACAGTGGGTCTTTGGGCACTTCATGTGCAAAGCTGTGGTGGTGGTGGACGTCAGTAACCAGTTTACCACAGTGGGGATAGTGACTGTGCTCTGCATTGACAGGTGAGCGTTGCATGATTTTGGGAGAATGCCGAAATGATATGATAATGCTGCTGTGGTCACAGTTTATTTACCTCTGTTGCAAAGTAGGCCTTGAACTACAAAAGGAAAGTCAGAAATGAGATATCACTATACTATCTCATCAGTTTATCCTAAACAGCATCACTTCTCAAGTTTCTTCTCTGAAAAAAAATGGCCATGTCACATGTTTCTTATCTAGAGTTTCACAAGAGATAACAATTATGTAAGATTTGCCTGTTGGGCGGCAGTGGCTCCCTCGAGATTTTCCTATGGGTTTTTATTATGACGTTTTTGAAAAAGGTCTGTGGTAAACATAAGTTGGCTGATGGCGATACTTGAAGATGTTGTTCTGCAACATAGATTTCACACATCCAAGTCGAATACTCGTAAAAACAAAAACAAAACAAAAACACGTAGTCTGTGTCTAGATGAACGTTTGTGGTGTGTGTGTAATTAATGTTGTTGAAAACATCCAAGTATCATCGACGTATGTTTACCACAGACCTATATTTTACTCATAAATGATAAAACCCTATAGTAAAATCTAAAGGGAACCACTTGCGATAAATCTTTCGGATTTTGACTTGCGCCACTAACTCTCATTAGATGCTCAATATTGTAATACAATAGTTTATCATTTAAATGTTTAATATATTATTTTTTGCATTTATAATATTATAAATATATAAATATAACATTTTTTTTCTTAAATATATACATGCATGTGTGTGTGTATTTATATACAAACTAATTATAGGCCTACACAGTACACACACATATATTTTGTAAGCAGAAACCTTTATTTTGGATGTGATTAATCGCGATTAATCGATTTCTGGGTACTAGTGTTAATATTTACAATTTAAAAATACTAAAAATCGAATGTTTTGCGAATAATAAGCTTATTAAGTAAGATATAATGTAATAATTTATTTCTGTGACCTCTGACATCATGTTCTTGAAATGTTTCTTTTAGTGAGGATAATATTAAATGTGCTTATAATATGAAGTAGGCTACATCAGTTTAGGGGTCAAAGGGATAAAATTCTTTATTACAACTAGCACATAACATTTTCACCAAATTATATGAAATTACAGCCTGACTGTTCATCACTGTTAATCAACTGAATGTATGCAAAAGAAAAAAGAAATCATTGCAGCTCTCAAGGGAGTGATCCACGCCACATGACCTTGAATACTGAATCACACTGTGTCCATAATTTTTGTATAAGGAACAAACAGTGTTTGACTTTGAAAAACCCTCTTACTTTGCCTATATTTATGGCACACAAAAGCACTTTAGCACACACTACATACAAAAAGTCCTCATAAAATAGAGTGCAGATGAGAGTTTTTGCTTAGTTGTGAGTGTCAAAGACTTATGAGCCCCCAGAAAGCCTCTGCGTGATTAGGTGATAAAGCTCCACTATAACACTTTTTCATATAGTGTCGTTGCTGTATTCCCAAAGGGTTTTTACTGGGTCACATGCTTAGAGTTACTTAGATAAAGTATCTAGCTGCACATTTTCATCATGTTTTGCAAAGCAATATAATCCTTCAGTTTAAAGAGCAACCTTAAAGTCACCGACACTACTGTGAGCAATACATTATAGACGATGCTAGACACATTCCCTTTCTTTTATAAGGAATTGGAGGGGGGAGGGGGGGGACAACAAATATTGTTGTATGACTAGAGTAAGAAACCTGTTATATTTGATAAAAAAAGCTGATGTGTTTGGACTGTACAGGAGTAAAGTACGCATCTCTTGATTTTATTCTCAAATTTGTATCTGCTTTTAGTCTAGAAGACTACAAACAGAGCAGATGCATTTCTTAGAAATCTGTCCCTTGCTGTGTTGTTTTGCTACTTTAGTAGCATGTGACCTGTTTGCTTTTCAAGAGTCAAGACAAGTCATACATATTGCTAGAAAGCCATTTTAAATTTTAAAAAATGCTTTTAGACAAAGACAGATGTGGCAAGGAAGAAAACTGAGGAAGAAAGCTATGAGGAAGAAATCCGACTTTGTGAAAGCAATGTACTGCATATTTACATAAATGTACACTACCATTTAAAATGTTGGGGTCACTAAGCTAAAAAAAAACAACAACCTTTTATTCAGGCAAGAATATATTAAATTGTCAGAAAGTGGCAGTAAAGACATTTAAAATGCTACAAAATTGTCTGTTTCAAAAGCAATAAATGCTTTTGAACTTTCTATTCATCAAAAAAATATTCACCCTAAAGAAGTATATTAAAGGGTTAGTTCACCCAGAAATGAAAATCCTGTCATTAATAACTTACCCTCATGTCGTTCGACACCCGTGAGACCTTCGTGCATCTTCGGAACACAAATGAAGATATTTTTGTTGAAAGCCGATGGCTCAGAAAGGCCTTCATTGGCAGCCATGAGATTTCCTCTCTCAAGACAAAAGGTACTAGGACATCGTTAAAAAGCCCATCTCACTACAATAATTTTCTGAAGCGTAAACATTTTTTTTTGTGCACAAAAAAATCTATGATACGTATATTCTCAAAATGATGCTAAAGTGGGCATTTCCTGGATGCCCGAACTGTGAGAAACGAATGCACGTAAAAGTGCCTCATCACAGCCGTGAAATGAAGGGCTCTGCGTAATACTCTTGTACATACATCATGGTGCTTCGTGAGTTCATGTCAGATGCCCAAATGGGTGAGAAGAACTTGTCGAATAAAGTGGTTATTTTGATTATTTTTCGTCACTCCGTTGCTCTGATTGGTTGTAGGTCTATCCAATTGAGGTCTTTCCCCAAGTATATGTCTCTGCAGGTTAGTAATAGGCGTTACCACACTCAAAAAAATCTTACCAACCACAAAGTTTTGAATGGTAGTGTACATATACCAAATATTAAGTTACATTATGTACAATATAATTCACATATTTAAAATATTATTTAAAGTTGCAGTCTGTGTTCAAAACGAGTGTTAAAAACGAACTCCTTACCATAGCCAATTCACAACAGTAAGTTTGTAATTATGTGTTATAATTTGAGTGGTACTGGTGGGGTTACGTGTAAAATTTAGAGCTTCCGCCATTCGTCTTTGTGTCATTACATCACATCTGTATACATAAAGGAGTCTGGGTTATAATAGGCTATATGGCGTGTGTGGATGCTGCAGGTGGCGGATCATTTGTGGTGGCCTCCTCTTATAGCAGCTGGAATGCAATTCAACTTGTAATTTTGATGGTGGCTTTTAATCCAGAAAGACAATCATCATTGACAACAGGTGCATTGATAGAAAACCCACACATACGCCTCAAAACATTAGATTCTTCCGCACTGAGGAGCCATGTCGATGTACAAACCACGTAAAGATAACTGCAATTTCATTTGGCAACAAAGAGGTAAAACTGAAGGACTGCAGCTTTAATACTGTGTTATTAAAATGTAGGCTATATGCACTGGAATCCACCAGAAAAATGGATGAATGCAGGTAGTTGGTTTAAAGACCCCTGTGGTACATATCTAGTGTTTAATGTTGTTTATGTGCTGTTTTTAAAATGCTTTAAGACGAAACATGTACACTGTAAAAAAGTATTGTTGGTTTTTGTTGGTTTAACTTAAAAAAGTAAGTAACCTGGTTGCCTTAAAATTTTGAGTTTATACAATGAAAGACATTTGTTTAATAAATAGAAACTCAAAATATTATTGTATCTGAACCACATAAAAAATTTGATAAATCATGAAAATCGCACTATTTGGCAAGTTTTCACTGTGTCATCAGAAATAAAACACACACAATTACCCAAAATGCTTACAAAATCTTTTAATAATATTTTAATAAAGGTTGTCGAATCTCCAAAAATGTTCATTGTATTAACTCAAAAATTTAATTTCAGTGAACTCAAAATTTTAAGGCAACCAGGTTACTTTTTTCTAAATAATTTTTTACAGTGTACAAATTCATGTCAACATTATTGTTGAGTATTTTCTCCTTAAAACTGCAGTGAAAAAAGACTCAGTTTGAAATCGCTGGTATTTCTTACATCACAATCTACCTTGTAACCAATCACGTCAACGTGCCGGCAGGCTTTAGCATATCATTACTATGATCACTCTGAAGCAGTGGAGTCAAGTGAAGCCATACCAGTATATTGTTTTGTTGATATGAAAAATCGGCCACAATTAGCAATATATGGCTGTATTATGCAATGATGAACAATATGCCTTTGTGAAGCTGTTCAAAGCATTTCTAAGGATGCTGATTTTTAGAAAGCAGACTGAGATGGCGAACGTCAACTGTAACATTAGCAACACATTATTAGCTGTTTGATAATGTAGTCAAGCCAAAGGCTAATCATATTGATTAGCATTATGTGTCCGACATTGTTGAGAGCGATACATAAAAAGCATACATCAGCTTGATGAGCCTTTGTGAGTGAGTGGAGACAGGGCTCATTTGCATATTCATGAATCCGCATACAAAATAAAGCCAGGTTGTAGAGGTCAAGCTATTTTAAGCCATGAATACATTTTTGTTTTACAGGAAAAATGTTTAGATATGTAATTTTGGTGTTTAAAGATAAGTTTTAATGTCTTAATGTTTATACAAAATAAGAGCTCAAATTCTTTGCTGAATCACTGTAAACTTCAGATTATGAAGTTCTTTATAATGATATAGTTATATATAATAATATAATAATAGCTCTGCAGTTGAACATTTGATAAAGTTTACTCCTGAAAATAATTTACTGATAGAATCAAACATGAAAAAAGAGAGCTCTTAAATAGCTCAATTGTTTCTCCTAAAATGGAGATCAGTGACTATTGCCAAAGTCTCCAGCTTTTCCCTAAAAAAGACCATCATATTTTTTTCCAGATACATTGCAATCGTGCATCCTACATCTGAAAAGAGAACCATTCAGTGGACCATCATCATCAACATTTTGGTGTGGGTGGGCAGTTTCCTTCTGAGCATCCCCGTCATGATATACGCCAAAGTCATCTCCAAAAAGAACATGGACATGTGTATGATTAACCTGGATGGGCCGCAAGATATGTACTGGTACACACTCTACCAGTCCATGCTGGGTTTCATCGTCCCCCTGATTATAATAAGTACATTTTACACACTCACGTTGTACCACGTGTTCCGTTCCATCCGGCGGGTCAAGCGCAAGCAGTCGGTGTGGGCCAAACGAGCCACTAAGACAGTACTGATGGTGATCGGCTTGTTTCTGGTGTGCTGGTCTCCCTACCACGTCATCCAGGTGATCAACCTCAGCATCCAGCAGCCCACCACCGCCTTTGTGTACGCGTACAACATCAGCATCTGCTTAAGTTACTCTCACAGCTGCATCAACCCCCTCATGCTACTGATATTCGCCCAGAACTACCGCGATCGCCTCTGCCACCGCAAAGAGCTACGGTCCCAGATCAGCTCGTCCAAGACCACCGTCAAAACCGACGGAGGGTCTAGCGTCAGCCCGGACACCAGTCACCGCTGCACTGTCATCTAACGCCCGCTGAACCTCGCCCCGACGTGCTAACTGAGGAAAACTGCAAGGACGCCTGCAATGCAGCACATGCTGCACGGTAGACTGTTTCTCAAAGGGGAAAACTGTGAAAAGAAACGCCACAGTTAACTTTTAGGAGGCATGAAGGAGTGAATCAGCATGGTTCGTCACATTCTGGAAAAGTGACTATAATGTCTTACTGTTAATGTCGTTTACTGTTAATTTATCTATTATTTGTTGTTTCATCGAGTTCTGTCGTCAAAAGGCAGGTTCTGTATGACATTTTGTGCTGTGAAACAAGGAAAAGGGTTGAAGAATTGTCATATTTTCCAAGCAGTTACACAGAAAAGAGATTCATTGAGGTTTTCAAGCTTCAAAAAGAAAATAATTTCATGAACGTAGGCTACATGTTGTGTGATGAATTTTAAGACTTGAAGTCATTCAGTATTTCTATTTTTTTTTTATACTTTGTGTGGGAAACAAACTGAAATTCAAGTGAATATTAAGATCATTGAATCAGGGAGTTCCGTTTGTGAATGAATCATTCATATTTAAAATGGTCCATATACACAAAATTTGTTTTTCTATAGTTTATCAGCAACTAATATTATAAATAAAATGCACAAGTCATATAGACCACTTTTATATTTTGGTGCTTTTTTTGTCCTTTTTAAAGTTTTCTAAAAGCTTCAGTGCATGTTCATTGCAGATGCATGATATTATAGGCCTAGAGCTTTCAGTACAACTCTGCAAAGACTTTTTTTCCCTTTTGTGCACCACATTAGAAAGACATTTTGAATATAGACATGTTGAATTATCTCAAAATTTCCATGTTTGGGCAGACTATCCCTTTAAAGACAATTAAATGTGTTTTGTTATGCGTGTATTGGCTTTTGTTTGCATTCTTGGGAAATGATAGGCCAAATGAGAGGACCATCAAACTTGTCTTTTATGCAGATATCAAATAAAATGTCTTTGTAATATTAAATAAAATCAGTGTTTTTGTGGGTATCGGCCTAATTGATCTTTTGACTTTTTTATATTAGCTCTGAGGTAGTTTTAGAAAATATATTACACATTTAAAAATGTCTCCAGATGTTGCTTGATCGCATCCTTTGAACTCGTATGAAGTTTTGCTGTCATGCATGTTTAGCTGTCTGTTTAATCTTTAATTAGAACATTGTACAAGATAAAATAACCCTGACTGTATATGTTTATGAGCATTTTATTACATGAATTCACAAAGATATCCAGTGTGAAATTCTCTGTGTTCTGTTTTTCCTTTTTTCTAAGAATCCCCTACGGCCCTTTTAAGAACAGTCATGTTCACTGTTAACGTGTGACACTTAAACTATGTGTGACCAGTCACATTTCTGTCTTGCCACCCTCAATCAACACATGGATGCCTGACGAATAAACAAAGAACTGCATATTATTTCTTTTATATATATTATTGCGTACATTGACAAATGCATTTTTAGTAGGGAAGTCATAGAGAAAAGGCAGATGACAAATGTTTAGGAAAACCTTTTAGGTTTTAACATTTACCTCCTGTTTCTTATCTGTCCTGAAGGGTTTTGTTTTTTTGTACTATACCCAAAAGAGCCCTTTGAATGTAAAATCATGTTATTGTATCACTTTGGTGTGCATTTTGAAATAAAATATAAAACAAAATTACTGGGTTTACAATAATGTACTGAATATAAACCACTTAATGTTTATGCCAAAAATGTAAGTTCTGTTATCATTTATAGTCAACCTCCAGTTGTTCCAAACCCGGTATAGCCCAGAAGTGCAGCCATACTAATTTAAACCACACAACGAAATCGCCACAACACAACAGAATTAAACCACGACGCAAAGAAATCGCCACAACACAACAGAATTAAACCACGACGCAAAGAAATCGCCACAACACAACAGAATTAAACCACAACGCAAAGAAATCGCCAAAACAACAGAATTAAACCACGACGCAAAGAAATCGCCACAACACAACAGAGTTAAACCACGACGCAAAGAAATCGCCAAAACACAACAGAATTAAACCACAACGCAAAGAAATCGCCAAAACACAACAGAATTAAACCACAACGCAAAGAAATCGCCAAAACACAACAGAATTAAACCACAACGCAAAGAAATCGCCAAAACACAACAGAATTAAACCACGACGCAAAGAAATCGCCACAACACAACAGAATTAAACCACAACGCAAAGAAATCGCCACAACACAACAGAGTTAAACCACGACGCAAAGAAATCGCCAAAACACAACAGAATTAAACCACGACGCAAAGAAATCGCCAAAACACAACAGAATTAAACCACGACACAAAGAAATCGCCACAACACAACAGAATTAAACCACAACGCAAAGAAATCGCCAAAACACAACAGAATTAAACCACAACGCAAAGAAATCTTCACAACACAACGGAAACGAGCTACAACAACACGAACTCTTCACAACACAACGGAAATGAGCCACACAACAGAAACGAGCCACAACACAACGGAAACGAGCCACAACACAACAGAAACAAGCCACCCACAACACAACGGAAACGAGCTACAACACAACGAAATCTTCACAACACAATGGAAACGAGCTACAACACAACGAAATCTTCACAACACAACGAAATCTTCACAACACAACGGAAACGAGCCACAACACAACGAAATCTTCACAACACAACGTAATCTTCACAACACAACAGAAACGAGCAACAACACAACGAAATCTTCACAACACAACGGAAACGAGCTACACAACAGAAACGAGCCACAACACAACGAAATCTTCACAACACAACGGAAACGAGCTACAACAACATGAAATGGTAAATGGACTGCATTTATATAGCGCTTTTATCCAAAGCGCTTTACATTTTGCCTCACATTCACCCATTCATACACCGACGACGGTGTCAACCATGTAAGGCGCCATCCAGCTCGTCGGGAGCAGCTGGGGTTAGGTGTCTTGCTCATGGACACTTCGACACTTGGTCAGGTGGAACCGGGGATTGAACCACCAACCTTCTGGTTTGTAGACAACCTACATGAACCACTGAGCCACTGCCGCCCCGAAATCTTCAACACAACGGAAACGAGCCACAACACAACAGAAACGAGCCACAACACAACAAAATCTTCACAACACAACGGAAACGAGCCACAACACAACAGAAACAAGCCACAACACAACGAAATCTTCACAACACAACGGAAACGAGCCACAACACAACGGAAACAAGCCACAACACAACGGAAACAAGCCACCCACAACACAACGAAATCTTCACAACACAACGGAAACAAGCCACAACACAACGGAAACTTCACAACACAACGGAAACGAGCCACAACACAACGGAAACTTCACAACACAACAGAAACAAGCCACAACACAACGGAAACTTCCGTTTTGCCCCCTCCTGGGAGGGGCCCCCTCCTGACCACGAGGGGGCTCCATTAAATATCGACATGATTTATCGATTCAAAATTGCTGCAAATTAATCTAATCTGAATTGAAAAATATGGTGGAGAAGAATAATTTCAGATTTTTAAATGGCTTAAATTCAATCTGTTCCACAATGTGTTGTTAGTTTTAGAAGATACATACATTACTTACATTTATATTTTTAAAATGCTTTTTAAGTCGCCTAATATTAAACGTTATGTACTTTCAATGGATGGACAACTTATGTAATCGTATTCCTGCAATTATGCAATTCTGTTATCCAATTACTTTTGACTAGAAGACAACAAGAGAGTAATAGACTGAAGAAAATGCATCTTTCAGTCCATATACCCGGAAAAAAACTCACAACATCTATTGGCTGTTGAACTGTTGCACATGGTCTATTCATAATAGCATCCCATTTCATGTACATCATTATGCCGTATAATTGCTCTGTATAAACCCATTTTATAGTACCAGGTGCAGCACAAGTTGTAAACATTCTTCACAAAAGATGTCAATCCCCTCATAAAGATGGCTGGATGAACTGAAAAGTGTTTCATGAGGATGAAGTCAACATCTCCCCAGTCAA